>NC_092275.1:15702504-15775004 GCF_036320965.1 Panulirus ornatus
CACAAGCACAACAGCACCCACCATGATCATCCGATGGTCTATGTACAAGTGGCCAGTGTATGATGGCGTCTGCGTGGAAAAATGTACAATAACATTCTCTCTCTCTCTCTCTCTCTCTCTCTCTCTCTCTCTCTCTCTCTCTCTCTCTCTCTCTCTCTCTATATATATATATATATATATATATATATATACTATTTGCCATTTCCCGCGTTAGCGAGGTAGCGCTAAGAACAGAGGACTGAGCCTTTGAGGGAATATCCTCACTTGGCCCGCTCCTCTATTCTTTCTTTAGGAAAACTAAAAACGAGAGGGGAGGATTTCCAGCCCCCTGCTCTCTTCCCTTTTAGTCGCCTTCTAAGACACGCAAGGAATACGTGGGAAGTATTCTTTCTTCCCTATCCCCAAATTCAGAAACAAACTGTCAATATCAACGAAGCTATAAAAGTCATCAGAACAGATTTTGAGAATAGAGATTGACCTTATAAGGTACCCGGATGTATCTAAATCAATGTATATAATCAGGATGTATCTAAACCAATGTATATGATCATTAAGTTCCTCCTCAACACTGCTGCAAACGTTATAATGAAGGTTTTATGTCTTATCGTTTAATGGCCTCAATCTTTTGTTTACAGTAGCCTGTGTTCGAACTGGTAACACAATGGCCTTCTGATTTTGTTTGTTTCTTTGTGTTTGTGTGTGTGTGTGTGTGTGTGTGTGTGTGTGTGTGTGTGTGTGGAGAAGGGGAAAATGATATGGTGTGTGAGAGAGAGAGAGAGAGAGAGAGAGAGAGAGAGAGAGAGAGAGAGAGAGAGAGAGAGAGAGAGAGAGAGAGAGAGGGAGAGAGACTATGACAGTCTCTGATGTACAGTTGACTCCGCCGTATATCTTGTGTTGCGAAGGATCGGTGACGTGTAGTTCAGGGGATATGCTCCACTGCATGTGTTTCCTGTGTTGCGGTAATGTCATTCAACAGTGCTGAGATGTGGTCTTTCTTTCATGTGTTACTTTTACAATTCGTTGTGGGGGTGATTTTGTGTTGCACGGAAGTTTATATTGCGTGAACTGATCAACTTGTGTTGCAGTGTTCCAGCGGGTGTTGACCGATGCAAAAGAAGTGTAAATATTCATTAATTTCCCCAGGGAAACTTTTGCGTTTTATTTACAGTTTTACAAAAGTGGAATAAAACGCTAATAACACCGGGAGATTATTTTCTAAGGGGGTTAAGTGATTAATCTATTGTTATTCATCTATTTCACCCTAGATCAATTAATATGCAAATGAAGGAAATGAATATTTATGCCCAAGTGACAATCATCGACTACCTGTAGTCTGAATAAAATCTTCATAACCACTTTTTTTTTTCCTTTCCTCATGTAGATAAAACAAGAAAAGGACTTGTCTTCAAGGTCATTATTTCTCATCTTATCGTATCATCGTTCAATGTGTCTCAGTCACAGGTGTTCTCAGTTAAGGATTAATCTCAGCGGCTGTTAGTTAGGAAGTTGTGTCTGACTGAGGGAAATGCGTCACCGAAGAGCCACCTCAATGTGAGAGGGATGGGAACCCGAGTCAGGATGAGACATGACCAGTGTTAAAACTCGGGGTTTACAAACCAGTTTAGTGACGTAGGCAATGAAAAGTTCCTCGAAAAACGCAAAGAAAGAACAACCAGAGGACATGACGTGATATTAAGTGAGAAACGTGTGTGAAAAGATGTGAAATGATACTTATAAGATAAGCTCGTCTTTCCCAGCCTCTTACCCTAATCTCACCTCGTAGCCTCTTACATAACCACTCCCTTCCTAGCCTCCTACCTTACTCTCACTCCTCCTAGCCTCCTACCTTACTCTCACGCCTCATAGTCTCTTCCCTTACCCTCCCTAATCTTAGCATCTTCCCCCCCTCCCTTTGAAACTCCCCCATTAACCCACTCTTGTCTTCCCTTAACCCTCTGCAGCCATTCTAAGCAACTTAGACATTCTCTGATTTCCTTCACTTCAAAATGAACTCCGTGTCGTTAGATTTATGATCGTGTCCCCCTGTACAAAACCTATGTAATTACGTCCCCTCCTAATTCTAACCTCCCAGCCAGACGCTGCGCAAGCTGATGATCTTGCTGGGATTAAGGCTGGACCACAATTTCTAGGTTTAATTTGTGCTAGACAACGTCTAATTAAGTCTAAACTTAAACCAACAACTTTAAGGACGTTTCGCATCATGGTTTTTCATCTCACACATGATTTTGAAATATACATATACACTTTTATCATTATCATTGTTATTATCATTATCTTTACTATCATTATCAAGACCATTATCTTTTACACAGTTCATAATGCCACATGTACTTAATTCATGATATTTCCTAGGGAACAACCAGGCCAGCGGTGCATCAATGAACTCCATCCTACATGAACTCCATCTTCACAACATCAATGCCATCAATGGTGGCTGGTTAATGTAGTTTATGACTGGTCTTTAACGACCTCTTTGAAAAGTAGCATGTTTTATTTTCTCCTTTTTAGGATATCTGCCTGACTTGTAGGATTTCTTCCCCCTTTGTAAGGATGGCCTTACCTCTTTAGGATATGTTTTATTTTCTGGGATGTTTTTCCACTTTTTTTTTTTATATGATTATCATTATACGATATCCTTCCTCGTTAAGGATCTCTTCCCCTCAGGACACATTCCCCTTTTGGGACATTATCCCCTTTTAGGATTTAGACTATTCCCCCCCCCCCCCAATTTAGAATACTTCCTCCCCCTTTGGGGGCGGATTCGGTTGGAACACAAGCCATCATTACCCTCCGCCACACCTCAGCCATCCAGTGTACACAAGGTCAGAGATCCACCAGTAATAGCTATACGCTCGCTACGGCCCGCACTTGAAGCAGGAGTCTCTCTCTCTCTCTCTCTCTCTCTCTCTCTCTCTCTCTCTCTCTCTCTCTCTCTCTCTCTCTCTCTCTCTCTCTTATATATTCCTCTTCACTCAGCTTTCCCACTTACCTCCTATCCTAAGACAACGGCAGCAATTACTATAAACCCCGAGAATGCGATCTTATGAGGAGTGCGATCCGACGCTACGGCTCAGGGGGATCCGTACATGTTAAACGATTCCCTACAATTACCACGGGGCGATCGTCCATTGTTTTACCTACGCTGGCGAAGAATGGCGCGCATCGGCGGCGGTTCGAGACTACCATCATCTCCTTCTGGGAAGTTTAAGGCCTCGGTAACATGAGACGTGGGAACTAATCGCAATATCTATGTCTCCTGAGGAAGGATAAAAGTTGAGCTAGTGTAATAGGAGCTTATTCTCGGGGGGCAGTTAAGGTGTGTTGGCTATGTGTTCAGGGCGAGAGACGAGTCCTGCGTGCCGTCGTGGAAACCCAAGAAGCGGGATGCCGAAATTTTATCGTGTGGTTCGAAACGTTTTTCAGGCCACTACCGGGCAAAACCGTACGAGGGGATTTAATGGTATTTCTCTTAGGGGGTTTCCCCGTGAGCACGACGGTACGACCCTTGAGCACGATGGTACGACCCTTGAGCACGACGGTACGACCCTTGAGCATGACGGTACAACCCTTGAGCACGACGATACGACCCTTGAGCACGACGGTAAAACCCTTGAGCATGACGATACGACCCTTGAGCACGAGGGTGCGACCCTTGAGCACGAAGGTGCGACCCTAGAGCACGACAGCACGACCCGCGAGCACAACGGGACGACTTCTGAACACGCTACTACGATCTTTTGGAACGGTGGCGTGACCTCTGACCTGATCTGCCATACTCAAACGTCGTAAAGTCGGACTCAAGGGTCGTACCACCGTGTTCCGAGGTCGTACCGTCGTTCTCAAGGGGACTTTAAGCTTATACTTCGATACTGAAGAAAAGAAAACGCGTTCCTTCGTTCCAAGTACTTGTTTTGGATCCAGCAATATAGTACAAGTCCGTTTTCTAATATTGGCTTTATAACTGACCCTAGAATCTCTTTTTCTATTCTGAGAGATAGATCTTGAGTTACATGGACGCATGACTCAGTTTTCAGATTTCAAAGGAGAAGGTTTTACTTATGTTTACTTCGTCTTTTTGTAAGTAATGAACCTTTTATAGATTTGATGGGATTGGTACTTACAATCAGCTTTTGGTAAGTAATTTAAGTCCTAGCCTTCCTTGTGGGATAGGATTGGAGTGTAAATTCTGTGTTTCTCTTAAGAAATACTAAAAAGTTTCAGGCAAAACCTTCCAAACCAGAGTGTTTCTGTGCTCTCGACTGTATCAGAAGAAACAATACTCTCAAGTGTTCCATTTATTTCTTTGTCTCTTTTGCACTAAGGTCACGTCATCTCGTTTTTTCTTCTCTGTTTCCCTCTATTTCCCATTATCTTTACACCTCTCCCTAACGCTGCTCTCTGTGTCTGTTTCTATATCTCTATTTTCTCTTTTTGTCTGCATTTGTATCTGCATCTCTCTCTCTCTCTCTCTCTCTCTCTCTCTCTCTCTCTCTCTCTCTCTCTCCCCAAGAGCTATCGCTTCATTCCCTCCCCTACCAACCGGGGCGCTAAGTGCCACCCTTCGCCTCTCCTCTCCCAGCGACGCAGGCGCCACCTCTCCCATTCCAGCTCGCCCTGATCTTCCCCTTCTCGTCTCTCCCCTCTCCCAACGGTTTCCTTCCCATTGGTTTTATTCCTATCCTCTTCCAGCACTCTCCTCATTCCTCCTCATTTTGGATTTACCTTCCATTCTTTCTACTCTATCATCCTCCACTTCTAGCTTTCCTCCCCCCTTATCTTCTTTCCTCTCATCCTTATCTCTTTCATTTGTCCATTTTCACCCTTCCTTCTTCCTTCCTCATCGTCCTCAAAATCCGTCTCATTAAACCTTCTCTCTCTCTTTTCTTACTTTCTCTCTTTTTTTCTACTTCGTCCTACTTTAATCCCCTTCCTTCTCTCCCCTTTCCCTCCCACCCAAACTCCCTTAATTCCGAGTCCCTCCCTCCCTATAGTCCTCCCTCTCACTACTTCCAACCCTCCATCCTCCCAGGAGGATGGCATCTCCCTCCCAATGTGAGAAATGAACCTTTTCGGCCGGTTAAGTGAATTAAATTCCGTATAGCGGTCCTGGCAATTAGCCGAACATAATTTACTTAAGCTTGACTTATTTAGAACCGAATCAACACTTAATAAATTTTCGTCAGGGAGACGTGGTGTTTGGAGGGAGTTAAAGGATTGGAGGGAGGCGGTGTTTGGAGGGTGTCAGAGGATCGGAGGGAGGTGGTGTTAGAAGGGTGTTAGAGGAGTGGGTGTCGAGCGGTGTTTGGAGATGTTAGAATAGTAGCAAACATTAGTGTACTTGTGTGTGTGTGTGTGTGTGTGTGTGTGTGTGTGTGTGTGTGTGTGTGTGTGTGTGTGTGTGTGTGTGTGTGTAAAGTAAATGCATTAGTAGGTAATGGCTTACTGGGTTCAGGCAGCCACTCGGCTGAAAATACACAGTTGAGGTATTACAGA
The DNA here is from genome assembly GCF_036320965.1 of Panulirus ornatus. NCBI lineage: Eukaryota > Metazoa > Arthropoda > Malacostraca > Decapoda > Palinuridae > Panulirus > Panulirus ornatus. Next base: position 15,708,019 of record NC_092275.1, read on the forward strand.
TATTATACAACTAGGAGGTCAAGATGGTTACTTGTTTAATAAATCATAAAAGAGCTTGAGATCAAGGTGTGTGTGTGTGTGTGTGTGTGTGTGTGTGTTTCATACAGGTACATGTATGCGTCAAATACAGTTTTTCAGTTAAGGTATATACTGGAACATTATATATATATATATATATATATATATATATATATATATATATATACACACAATATTTTTCAGACTCGCATTTATTCTACGTCGCCTTTCGTACCTTTATGTATAAAACTTAACAAATTCGCACACGCGCTCCCCTTCCCTCGTGCATGACGTACACAGATATCCCGGCAGCATGTAATCTGAATAAATCTATCGCAAACTATTGCCTGCGACCCGAAAAAAACCCAAATCAGTGGTGGTGTGAAGCCGGGAAGGAGAGGGTCAGAAAATTGCAAGAGGGGAGGAAGAGGGTTTGGGCAAGGGGCAGTGAGAGGAGCGAAGACTGTTAAGAGAGGGGAGAAAGGAGAGTAATGGGGATACTTACAGAAGAGGGGAATACAGGGAGAGGAAGAGTGATAGAGGGGAGACACATAGGCTGGAAGAAAGGGGGCCTGGTTTTGTGAGTGAGAGAGAGAGAGAGATAGAGAGAGAGAGAGAGAGAGAGAGAGAGAGAGAGAGAGAGAGAGAGAGAGAGAGAGAGAGAGAGAGAGAGAGAGAGAGAGAGAGAGAGAGATTATTGGGATTTAGAAAATACATAATGAAACAGAAGGGAAATAAGAGGAAATAGGAAGAAGAAAAAACACCAGATCATAACATGTTCCCTCTCCCCATTACGTTTTCAAAAGCGATGTCATAATTACATTCTATGACTTTAGCATCTCTCCTGTGACGGTGAGTACCATCTGCAGATGTCTGGGTATGGAAGTGGCATGGTTCCAGAAATATTTCAGGTCTATGTTTTGGGTCCGTAGGGTCTTGATCTGAACACAGCACCCACAAGCAAAACACCCAAAATGAAGAGTATAGATAAAACATCGTTCCCCTCAGATAGCCTGAGGCACACTGAGGCGGGTTGCTGGTACGTACGCTGTTACAAATATTAGTTTCAGCGACCAGATGTATGATGACCTCACCATGAGAGCGTCATATGCTCGTAACCACAATAAACCTTCGCCGTGTATAGCTTTGAAAATACATGAGGGGCGGAAACTATTTTGTGGACACTGTAGAGGAAAGGAAGAGTTATCAAAAAACAGAAAAATAAATTAAAAGAAAAAAAAAAGTGGAGACAGACAGGAATCTGAGTTCAAATGCGTCAAAAACACAGTAGAAAAAAAAAATTAGCGACTGAAAATATATTGGAGCTGGAATAATAAAGAGAATGAACTGAATCTCTGGCCAGAGATGGGGATAACTCTTTTGCGAAATCCATATTATGTGTACAGTTAAGGAAAAAATATGTCCAATAAACTGCAAGGTTTATTTCTATTGATACCTACCATTACATAAATTATATACATATATATATATATATATATATATATATATATATATATATATATATATATATATATATATATATATATATATTCCTTTGGCTCATTTATTTAAGACCTTGGGAAGACGACAGTGCTATAAAAGATTTTTTTTTAACAATACTGTTGGCAGGGATTACATTCCCAGGCAATCAACTTTAAAATGCTTTTTCTTTTCGTCCCATCCCATCACTTGTGGAAGATTTTCCCTAACCGTATCATAAAAGGTTTAAATTCCAGGCGTTTGGACAGATCCACGAACTTTAAACATATTCCGACGAGGTTTAGGATATGGGACACGCAACTTGTGTTGTTATAGGAACGGCAAAAACGAAGGAGAAGGTTATGGAAGGAAGGGATGAAATTATAAAACGCACAAGTCAGGGGAAAAGGCGAGTCTGGTTGGATTTTATATTCGGTATTATTATACTTTTTTCCTCGAATACCAGGAAGCCTAATCAGTGTAATTAATTGGATTATCCACTTGGCCCTTCAAGAAATTTCGGTGAAATGAGCGGGTCTGATATTAGAGAGGGCAGAGAGAGAGAGAGAGAGAGAGAGAGAGAGAGAGAGAGAGAGAGAGAGAGAGAGAGAGAGAGAGAGAGAGAGAGAGAGAGGAACTGATCCAAATGAAATCAAAACACACACACACACACACACACACACACACACACACACACACACACAAAGCATAAACAAGACGTATCTTCCATATCCACGAATGGAGACAAAACACAGTAAAATCTAATGAAGATGAGGTGGCCACAAGGAGGCAGATGGGAGCCCAAAGATTGCGTAATATAATGGAAAAGTAGGTGGCGGGAGGTGGGTCGTAGCAGTGGAATACAGGGGAAATGTAGGCATTAAGTGGTAGGTGGTACGTGGGGGTATACAGGGGTTATGTAGATGGTTTGATGTAGGTTGTAGAGCCTCCAATTCAATGGCAGAGATTGTAGGCAGCGCAACGCAAATGGGAGGGAAGCGCAGAGGGGTGAAAATTCACTGCTGGGAGACAGGAAATGTCTTGGAAGGGGGGGGGGGGGAGGATAGAGAACGGAATGACTGGACAGTGGGGAAGTGCACTGTGCGATGAATAATGTAGGGACAACGGAATGTGATGGATAATGAATGAGGTAGAATAACGCGGGCAGCGATGCTGAGGCATACGGAAGGGAGGGAGATGTGCTGTGGAGAAAGAGGGAGTGGAGACGATGAACACGAGCAAGTGTCACGTAGAAGAGATGCAGATGATGTAGAATAACAAAGGAAACAGAAAGATGATTGATGAGTGGATATAGATGGAAAGGGGGAACATAGAGCGATAAACATAGAGACACACAAAACCAAGCGGAAGATGATGACAGACAAAAGAGGATAAAAGACGATTAGATAAAACGAGATGATGAAAACCAGGAGAAAAAGATACGATAATGACACAGATAATAAGATAAGGAGAAGCAGAGCAAAGAAGATATAAACCGACACAAGAAAGAAGGGACAGAGAGGAGAAAAGAAGAATAAACAGATGATAAAAAAAAAAAATGATCAGGTCATTAAGGAGCGTTAATGACCGGCAAATGATCGACTTGTCAACAGAACCAAAACTCTGATGACGTGGAGATGGTGGAATCGAGAGAACGCGTATGACAGGAGACGACAACAGCAAATGGACAGACAGTACAGATGTGTGGATCAAGGCGGACGCTTCTGTTTACCGTCTGTGGTCCCTTGGGCCACGACGGTACGACCCTTGGCTGCGACATGTGCAACTCCTGGGTAAGACGGTACTGTCCCTGGGGGCCGTGATGACCTGGCCTTTAATCTGACCCCCGAAGGTTCAGGTCAGAGGTCATGGTGCCCTTTTAATGAAGTGAAAGAAAACGATAATAAAGCGAGGAAGAGAGAGAGAGAGAGAGAGAGAGAGAGAGAGAGAGAGAGAGAGAGAGAGAGAGAGAGAGAGAGAGAGAGAGAGAGGTACTGTCACAAGCAGTTATGAGCAGCTGACTCCGACAGATCTAACTTTAATATTCCGAAATGGTTGTGACACTAGCTGTGGGTTGTGGGAGTGGGGGGGGGGAGATTTGTTGTGGTGTCGTGACTGGGAAAGGACGGGGGGAGGGGGGGGGGGGTGCGGATTTATGCGGTGTCGTAAGCTCACCCGACCGACCGGGCGGGGGCGCTGTGTCGCAAGGTTGAAGGATTGGTGACTTTACTGATCATTTTGAGGACAATATTGAAATACTTTTTTTCACGGGTATGAAGCAGAGGCATTGATTAAGTTTGATGTGTATATATATATATATATATATATATATATATATATATATATATATATATATATATATATACATATACATATATATATATATATATATATATATGGGAATCTTTTAACTCTTCAAAATCGGAAACGAAAAAATAAAACAATTTATTTTGGAAGGCGGAGCATGTGCCGCTGCCTTTCTCCCCCCCTCCTCCCTCCCACACACACACACACACACACACACACACACACAGCCAGGACGCATGACTTCCCACACTGGAACATGTGATCCGTCTCCCGTCCACGTTTGACTATTTCACATATCTCTTTCACCTCTATAGGACTCTCTCTCTCTCTCTCTCTCTCTCTCTCTCTCTCTCTCTCTCTCTCTCTCTGTTGACATGATCCCCCCACCCCCTCCCTCACTCTCCCTAAGCCAAACTATATATCATGGTAATAAAGTGTTCCCTCCCCCAAGCCTGTTAGGGTCACAAGGCCATACATCAAACGTAGTTCTGAGTTCTTAAATCATAATTTCAAACCGTTACTCTCACCCCCCTTTACGATTCCCTCCCCCACCTCTCTCTCTCTCTCTCTCTCTCTCTCTCTCTCTCTCTCTCTCTCTCTCTCTCTCTTTATTATCGTTTTCTTTCACTGCATTAAAAGGGCACCGCATCTTTTTTTTTTTTCAGTGGTGATAAAACCAGAACACCTCGCTTGGACCTTGGGTCAGCTTGGTCTGTGTATCTATGCAACCAACTCTCTCTCTCTCTCTCTCTCTCTGTCTCTCTCTCTCTCTCTCTCTCTCTGTCTCTCTCTCTCTCTCTCTCTCTCTCTCTCTCTCTCTCTCTCTCTCTTTCTCCCCTTGCTATCCCTGCACTGTATTTAATTTCTGTAGGCTCCGCGTAACTTTGAAGGGGGGGAGGGAGGAAATTTTCATTAAATCTCCCTGATGAGATTTAGGGATCTCGTCCAAAAATCGGGGATCAAGAACAACAAATGAGACGGTTGGGCGCGTTCACACCCTAACATACATGAGGGGGGTGCGTTCACACACCCTCACGTAAATTAGGAGGGCGCATTCACGCCTTCCCTCACACACACACACACACACACACACACACACACACACACACACACACATAAGGGATGGGGCCCCACGAGTGTATAATTCCCTCCCTGTACTTACAAATAGATAATTACAAATAAGTAATTAAACACAGACACACACACACACACACACACAAGGAAAACTTCTGGGGATTGAGGTGAATTACCGGCGGTGGAAGAAAGAGAGAAAGCCTCGACGTTCCTCTGTTTCAATTAAGTTTACCTGAAACAGGGAAAAAGTGAGAAGGTTAAACAACGTCTTGGACGCAACCCCTGTAAACAGAAGCCCTCACGAGTATTTCTTTTGCTTAAGAATTTACTTCTCTCTCTCTCTCTCTCTCTCTCTCTCTCTCTCTCTATCGCTCTCTCTCTCTCTCTCTCTCTCTCTCTCTCTCTCTCTCTCTCTCTCTCTCTCTCTCTCACTCTCGCACACTCTTTCCTCTCTCTTCATCTGCTGATGTAGTTACCTACCTGTACGCCTATCTATCTCTGTGGCTGTCTGCTTATCTACCTATCTCTCTATCTGTCTCTCTACCTACCATTCTATCTCTCTATCATCAAAACTTCCACTGGGTGGCGTAAGTCCATAACAGCCTCTAAAATCATACACACACACACACACACACACACACACACACACACACACACACACACATGTCCTCCACCTATGTCCAGTATACCAAAGTCAAAAATCGACTTACATGTTCATATTTAAAACAAAATAAAAACGCCTGGACAGAAGAGAAATGTATAAAATCCATCAAACACGACAGCACACAATACCACCATCATTCAAAGCACCAAACACGGCGGATATGGCAAACTACCCCACAAACTACCGTATTGGAGGGTTTTTTAGTTACGACCACTAACAACGGATGGCGCTCGTAAACTGTATGTAACGGGCCAATTGGGGTTATTTTACCGGAGTGATATTAAGTTATCACCGGTCATCCCAGGCAGCGAGACCTGCAGGTACACAGCCGTCATTTCTAGTTACCAGTGTCTGCAAGGAGGTCCGCTCGGGTTACGTGTGAAACGCCGCTTCGAATTATACGTGAAGCGGCTTCAGAAACACTGGGGGTGGGTGGGATGTCCCTCTGTAACTCCCCAGAGTTACCAGGAGAGAACGTAACTCTAACACAGTGACTATCACTGTAACTCTTTCATCGTCTTGTCCTTTTTCCAGATTTATCTCATTCACATGCTATTAATCAGCAGTAATGGGAAGCAGAGTGGGCGTTCCCACGTTTTAAAGAAAAAACAAATAAAGAAAATTGTTTAAGGCTTCGGTTACTGGTTCGCTAGTGGTTCGTGTTGAGTTTCGGAGCTTCGGACGGACAATAATTAAAACAGTGGAATGCTCTTAAAATATTAAGCGCAGTTGAGGGTGCCAGCAACCAGGCGTAATGCGAAGGCATCAGCACCACTACAGCGTGCCTGTCTGTTTGTCTGTCTTTTTAAGCCACTCCCCTTGAGTCTTCATCTTGTGCCTTAAACCGATTCGCTTCGTTTTTTCCCCTGCCCGACCCTGTCACAGGAGGACTACAGAAAGAAGATCTGTTCCCCCCTCGAGAGACTGAACGCGTCGGTACGAACACTAAGCACGACGGTACGAACGCTAAACACGTCGGTACGAACACTAAGCACGACGGTACGAACGCTAAACACGTCGGTACGAACAGTGAGTACGACGGTTCGACCGCTAAGCACGTCGGTAAGAACAGTGAGTACGACGGTAGGAACTTTGGGCACAAAAATACCGTGCCATCAGGCTAAATGAATCGTATCGTCGTGCCTTAGGGTCGCACCGTCGTACCATTGACCCCAGGGGTCTTAGTAACCATTGAGGTCAAGAGTCGCATCGTCTAGGTCAATGGGTGTACCGTCGAGGTCAAAGGAGCTACATCCCGAGAGAGAGAGAGAGAGAGAGAGAGAGAGAGAGAGAGAGAGAGAGAGAGAGAGAGAGAAGAAGAAGAAGAAGAAGAAGAAGAAGAAGAAGAAGAAGAAGAAGAAGAAGAAGAAGAAGACGAAGAAGAAGAAGAAGAGAAGAAGAAGAAGAAGAAGAAGAAGAAGAAGAAGAAGAAGACGAAGACGAAGAAGAAGAAGAAGAGAAGAAGAAGAAGAAGAAGAAGAAGAAGACGAAGACGAAGAAGAAGAGGAAGAAGAAGAAGAAGACGAAGAAGAAGAAGAAGAGAAGAAGAAGAAGAAGAAGAAGAAGAAGAAGAAGAAGAAGAAGACGAAGAAGAGAAGAAGAAGAAGAAGAAGAAGAAGAAGAAGAAGAAGAAGAAGAAGAAGAAGAAGAAGAAGACGAAGAAGAAGAGGAAGAAGAAGACGAAGAAGGAGAAGAAGAAGAAGACTAAGAAGAAGAAGGAGAAGAAGCCACAAGAAGGAGAGGCGTTCCAGAGGCCAGCCGCTCTTCGTCGTCCCGTCGGCTGGAAAGAGTCCATCCCAGCTCGTGAGAGGCAATGCATCCGTGCCTTAATTTGCATCACACTACAGTTCTTTCCCCACGCGCCACGCTGTATAATTAATGAACATAAACATAAGCTGAGGTATCAGAGAATCGTTGTCTGTGTGTACGTATGTGTGTGTGTGTGTGTGTGTGTGTGTGTGTGTGTGTGTGTGTGTGTGTGTGTGTGTGTGCCAGCAGAGGCTGCAGTCTTTTTCTTTTCTCTCTTTTTTCTCCCACTCACTCTCTCCCATTTACCCTCCCTCCCTCCCTCCACTTCTCATTCCGTAATTTTCCTAGGCCCGCTGAGTTAGGGTGAGTAGACCTAAGGCCCTAAGCTCACCCCACAGTTCAATAACAGACTGATGAATACGAAGAGGCTGGAGTCCAAGTTTTCCATTGGTCTCCCCTACCTTAAAGAAAATGGATTCCCCTTTTTTTTTTTGGTAAATACCAGGATGGTGAATGAAGGGGGACCACACATGAAAAGATGGCAGCACTTCATATAGAACATGGGGAATGGGTTGGTTGTGTGTATAGGGTATTAGGGGTAACTGTATGGGAGGTGGAGGCTGCATTGGAACGGGAGGGGGAGGGGGACGCTCTAATGGGATTAATAAGGTCTCAAATTAGAATACGTGACTAAGGAAGGATGAGATGTAAACGCAGGAAACGAGGTTATTGGTGAAAATGACACTGGCGGTGGCAACCATGTCGTTAATGATGGTAGAGATGATGGTAATGAAGATGAATTTGAGCTGAGCAATTTCAGTAAAAAGAATCGGTGGAAAGGAAAATAATGAATGGGAATGACGCAAGAAGGCAAAAGAGAGAGTGACAATGAACATTCTCTCTCTCTCTCTCTCTCTCTCTCTCTCTCTCTCTCTCTCATGAATAAGACGATGGCTCAAAAAATCTAACTCCTCGCCAGAGAGGGGTTTTAGCGTCAGACGAAGTGAGGGTAGTGAGGGGAAAATAGATGATTTATCACACCTGCTTGGGAAGAGGAGAATTTTTTTTACACCAAAAGAAAATGGAAAGAGGAAAGGAATGATGAAAAACGGACCAAAGAATATGGGAACAGGGATGAATTGATTAAAAAAAAGGTGGAAAGACGGGTAGAATGATGATGAACGGACTAAAGAAAATGAGATGAGGGGTGGAATCATAATTAGGGGACTAAATAAAATGGAAAGAGGGGCGCCCCGATAATACACGGCCCAAAGGAAATGGGGATATGGTTGAAATGATGATGAACGGAGGAAAATAATGGGGTGATGGCTGGGGGGGGGGGGGGAAGGGGTAGCGATAATGAAACATTTACTGAAATATGGTGAAAAGGAAAGGGAGAGAAAACGTGATTGTTTAAGATTAACTACGAGAGAAAAAAAAAAAAAAATTAGCCGAGTATAAATTAGAACTTAAGAAATATCGTAGAACATCAACAACATTTGTGGAGACAGTGAGACGGAAATATGCTAATTTCTGTCAAGAACAATGTATGAGTTGCAATATATCTCCAGTGTGTATGTGTGTGTGTGTGAGAGAGAGAGAGAGTGAGAGAGAGAGAGAGAGAGAGAGAGAGAGAGAGAGAGAGAGAGAGAGAGAGAGAGAGAGAGAGAGAGAGAGAGAGAGAGGAAATTAAAATTGAATTACACTGGTTCAAAGAGGTCGCAGCATGTGAGAGAAAGAGTCCTGGAGGAAGAGATTCGCAGCCAGAGATGCTCAAAAAGAGATTTACTCTTGAGATGAAGTTTAGATCTAGAACTTTAGGTTAGCGGTAGAGGTCTGGATGGTTCACAGAAACCCCATCTGACCGATGAGCAGCTGGGACCCGCCTTATATATGACTTATGTCCTAAGACCCGAATGGCTCTCTCTCTCTCTCTCTCTCTCTCTCTCTCTCTCTCTCTCTCTCTCTCTCTCTCTCTCTCTCTCTCTCCCTCCCTCCTCCGTTCCTTCATTGAAACATCACTTTTAACCGAAATCTCTCCACTCTCTTTAACACCACCTCCGTCACACTCTTCTCTCTACTCTCTTTAACATCACCTCCGTCACACTCTCCTCTCCACTCTCTTTAACACCACCTCAAGTCACACTCTCCTCTTCTCCTTATTTTTGCTCTTCCTTTCCATTTTCTCTCCTCCCCTCTTTATTCCCCACCTAATCTTCCGTCTTACCTCTTTCTTACCATCTCCAGCTCCCATACTTCCTTCCCTCGCTCCCTCCTACCCCCCCCCCCCCTACAACCCTCCAGCTGAGGCAATCACTGCCAACCATAACAGCGTCTCACATTACCAGCAATCATCAGAACAACCGTAACAAGCCGTCCAATCACCGGCTTAATGGCATCCCGACTCGAATGACGTCACGTGAATCACCGTCTCTCGATTAAACTGAATTAATCATCTTACTTGATTAGTCTAATCATATTCTGATCCGTACACTCATCTTTCGATTCGTCTAACCATCTCCTGGTTCGTTCATGCATCCCTCCATTCGCCCAATCATCTCCTGATTCGTCCAATAATACCCAAACTCTCCTAGTTTTCTCACGATTCACCCAATCATCTCCAGATTCATCCAACCAGTTCTTGAGTCATCCAATCATTTCTCCTAACAATTTCATTCAATAATCATCGAAAAAAGTATCTCCTACATACTATTTTCAGTTATTTTCTTCTCCAACAATCTCTTCCATCATGTCTCACTTGCTCTCACCCTCTTCAACAATCTTCTCCACCATCAGTTACTCACAACACTCCCCAACAGTTTCCTTTGTCATGCGAGTCATCTGGTCCTATTAACTCCAACAATACCCTCCCCACCCACCAACCAATTTCTTAATTTTCTCCAACATTGCCATCGTCAATTTCTCAGCCAATCTCCCTCAACAATATCCTCCAACATTCTTTTTTTTCCCCCCAATTTTTTCCCCTCACGTCTTTGGCAGCTCAACAATTTATCATCTTTTACCACAATTACACCCGTTGGCCCATTAAATTACCCTTCCTGCCATTAGTCAATGGGTGGGACGGGTTATCCCTTACCAGTTCCCTCACCATTAATATCCTGCACCACAGATAAAGGGGGCGTAGTTCCCCTACAACCCATTCTCCGGCAATCACCAACAGCTACATCACACTGCACTAAGTCTTCTCCTTTAGATATGTTTTTTTTTTTCTAAAGGTTCTCTATTTTTCTTCTCTTCTCAGATATCATAGCTTTCTCCACCTCCATCCTTCAGCTGTTGGAGAAAGACTACCTCTAAAAGTACGTCCAGTTTTCCTCCCCAACAGCTTCACCTCCTCGTCCAACAACGTTTCCCAGTTCTCAAGAAAGATGGACACCTCCTCTCACCCACCAACACTACCCCCTCTCACTGACCACTCACAACCACCAACACTACCCCCTCTCACTGACCACTCACAACCACCAACACTACCCCCTCTCACCGACCACTCACCGCCACCAACACTACCCCCTCTCACCGACCACTCACAGCCACCAACACTACCCGCTCTCACCGACCACTCACAACCACCAACACTACCCCCTCTCACCGACCACTCACCGCCACCAACACTACCCCCTCTCACCGACCACTCACAGCCACCAACACTACCCGCTCTCACCGACCACTCAACGCCACCAACACTACCCCCTCTCACCGACCACTCACAGCCACCAACATTATCCCCTCTCACCGACCACTCACCGCCACCAAGACTACCCCCTCTCACCGACCACTCACAGCCAACAACTACCCCCCCCTTCCTCCCCCCCTCTCACTTCTCCCCTTGTTTGTCCATCTTCTTGTTTTCTTACTTCCTACCCACACCCTCACAGAAGGTCCATTACCTCTCCCCTCTCACAAACACCACTGAGAGAGAGAGAGAGAGAGAGAGAGAGAGAGAGAGAGAGGAGAGAGAGAGAGAGAGAGAGAGAGAGAGAGAGAGAGAGAGATGAAAGACAAAAAGGGAGAGGGACTGAAAAGATGTAAGTGGAAAAATGAGAAATAAAGAAAGAGGTAAAAGAACATCAATAAAAAGAGCAACAGAAAAAATGAAGAGAGAGAGAGAGAGAGAGAGAGAGAGAGAGAGAGAGAGAGAGAGAGAGAGAGAGAGAGAGAGAGAGAGAGAGAGAGAGAGATTGTGGTTGGGGAGGGCTGGTTGGGGTTGAAAGCAGCACGTATTCAATAGCCGGGCTGACACCCAGTGAAAAATGACGATATGCTTGGCCTACTGTCTTATAGTCTGTGTGGCAAGCGAGGGAGAGTGATGGAAGGAGAGAGAGAGAGAGAGAGAGAGAGAGAGAGAGAGAGAGAGAGAGAGAGAGAGAGAGAGAGAGAGAGAGAGAGAGAGATGCTTATACTTTAACGTTAACAAGAATGATATAGAAAAGGAAAGCAACATAAACATGGAATATACTAATTGGAATATTAAATGAAGAATGAACAGAGAGAAAGATCACACACACACACACACACACACACACACACACACACACACACACACACACACACACACACATATATATATATATATATATATATATATATATATATATATATATTAGTACAGAAAGCCATCTATAGCTAATAATTACTCACACTCCTTTGGCCCCCAGGGGATCATGGTGATTACAGCTCTAATTACAGTAATTATAATAAAAGCCTCGTTTGTAAATGACAGTTTCTAGTGATCATATAATCAATCTGTTATCATAATCGGGTATATATATATATATATATATATATATATATATATATATATATATATATATATATATATATATATATATTTATACATTTATCTATATTTATTCTGCTTTGTCGTTGTTTCCCGCGTTGGCGAGGTAGCGCAAGGAAACAGACGAAAGAATGGCCCAACCCACCCACATACACATGTATATACATACACGTCCACCCACGCAAATATACATACCTATACATCTCAATGTACACATATATATATACACACACAGACACATACATATATAAACATGTACACAATTCATACTGCCTCCCTTTATTTATTCCCATCGCCATTCATCACTGAAGACGAATATAAAGTAATAGACTTTCTCTATCCATTTTAAACATCATTCTGAAAAGAAGGTCCACATCAAATCCCTAAAGTATATAAAGTATATAAACTCGCATTGTATGTTACCTTGGCTGCCACAATGCACAAAGCCACAACATTTGTCGGGGAAAAACTGTTTTAACGCCCCTCTTCCACCGCATCATTATACCTAATGCACTAGATGTTAATTTTACAATTGAATTTGAGTGTTTCAGTGCAAATGTCCCCCTGGCGGTTAGATTTCGCCCAACACGAAATATCAATATCACAAATTTGTGAGGGAGGAAGTCCTTGTTTTTTTTTATTATGAACTCTGAACAGAAAGAAAAGGAGAGATAATGGGGACTTAACATGCGTGTAAATAGTGTGTGTGTGTGAGGAGAGAGAGAGAGAGAGAGAGAGAGAGAGAGAGAGAGAGAGAGAGAGAGAGAGAGAGAGAGAGAGAGAGAGAGAACGCATAATTGTACACTTTGATTCCAAAGCCTATCAGCATGTCAGAGAATCAAGCAATGGCTCCAGCGTTTTTCGTTTTTTTCTTAATGGTGCCTGGTGCGTTTAAACTGAATTTTGGAAGGTAGAAGAAAATTCTCTCTGGTTTTAATGACGTCTGAAAATGTCTGAGGAAGTTTCGCTAACTTTTCTATAATTATGAGACGCCCCCTGTTTTTAATTTCGATGGGAACATTTAAAAATTAAACACTTTCGGTCGGCAAGGGACAAAAAGTTTTGTAGTTTAAATAGTTTTTTTTGGTAGTTTTATTAGTTTTTCGATGATCTAAAATGAGTCCATATTTGTTGTTTTTTTTCTGTCCGAATTTCAGTTTTATTAGTTTTTGTTTTTTGTTTTTATATTTGGGAAACTCTCCCCATATTTTTCAGTATGGCGTAAACGTCTAGAAAAAAAAAAATCGTGAATATGGTATCTGAATTTGCTTTTTGTGTGTACAGGTGACAAACATTTTTTTTTCTTTTTTTAGTTTTCAAATAGCTTTTTCTGATGGGTTTCAGCGTGATTTTTTCAGGGATGGGGGGGGGGGGGGGTGATGGTGTTTGAGGAATTCAGGAATATTTTTGTTTGCGTCCAGTAAAGGAGCATTCGTCCTCTTACCTTCAAAGAATATTTCACTGGTTGGGTTTTTTTTATTTCTTTTTTTTTTTTTTTGGGGGGGGGGGGGAGAGTGTTTACACGTGATAGGTTCCAGAAGTCATTTGTTAATGGGTTCCATGAAGGTTCTGACTGTGGGGTTTCGGAAGCCATTTGCGTGCGTGCCTGCTTGCTTTCAGAGCGCTTTCGGGAAAAGGTGCTCTTGAATGTTTCTATGAAGGAGGAGGTTTTGCCAAGACGTTCCAGTAATTTTTATTTTTTCCTCTCGGCTTTCCAGTAGTTCTTTCAGAGGAATGATGCGGAGCTCAACATTACCATCGCCAGACTTCAACAGACTTCAGGCAATGCTCGGCTTCTTCTTTACTGAATTCTAAGGAACTCTTGATTAGCCTTCAGCAGACTCGGATCTTCAGGACGTCTTTGGTTGCTCCCAGTTCCATTGAAATCTGAATCAAAAGTGAGAGAGAGAGAGAGAGAGAGAGAGAGAGAGAGAGAGAGAGAGAGAGAGAGAGAGAGAGAGAGAGAGAGAGGAACTTCAAGTATTTCAATCATGTGTGATATTCAGTTACTGCAAACTTCCAGGATTGTCTTCCAGGGTTCCATGACCAAGTCTCTCTGGCCGCAGACGGCGTACCGCATGTGCACTCGCTGTCGCCAGTGCCAGTTTCTGTGTGGGTTTGTCTCAAATGGTCATTTCCAGATATATTTTTTTCCAGTTTTCACTTAAAATGCTCCTACCAAAAGGCTCATTTCCAGTTCTGGTATAACACAGCTTCTTTTTGAGGATTTCTTTTTGTTTTGAAGCCCCGGGATCATTCTTTTTTTTTTTTCTCTCTCTCTCTCTCTTTCCTTTTGTAAATCTTTCCATGCGCAAAGTGAAACGCTACACATACAGGAAGTACGCGAACGTTGCTTTGCTACAAAAGTTCGAAGTTTTACGGCTGTCACAGACCTTAAGCGATCATTTCACAAGGGTATAACTGGGAAGTCAAAAACATCAACAAGAAAATATTTGAGGGTTTATGACGAGGTTATCTGCTAACTTCGCAATCTCTGAGAGTGGAGACAGGAGAGTAAAGACGAAGGCTCCTACCCACCCACCACTCCCTCCGTCCTGCTTGTAGGCTCTTCTAACGAGTCTCTACCGTTCTCTTTAGATCTAACACAGTCTTTGTTAGTCTCAATCTGTGCGAAATCCCTTAGGGAAAAGCCTCTCAAGTCTTAAACGGTTACACTGTGGAGTATGTAACCAGATCTCTTCTAGTTAACGTTAATTAGATCCTGTTTGAGTAGGTTAACTTCGTGTTAACCCGGTCTTGTTCAATTTGTCTTTCTACAGAGGTTTCAATGGTCTCGACGGTTTGTATTACGTGATTCAAATTATCTTTGGTCTGCGTTTGCCCGTGGGTCTCGCGAGACTGAGCCACCTCGAGGACATCATCGTCCTCGGAGTTTTAAAACAATATCTGGGTGAAAAATTGACCTCGTCAGTGGGAATGGTGGCCGTTAAGGCGCATTAAACTAATGGAAAAGCAATGGAAATATTTTGTGAAGAGATCTCGAATATGCAAATGAGGCTAGAGAGAGGGAAACCGTAAAAAAGGGAGGAAAGAGAGAGAGAGAGATAAAGAAAAGGGTGGAAGCAAATGTTATAACAGAGGGCAAGAACTTGAGAGAAAGATGAACCGCGAATGTAAGGTAAACAAGGGAACTGATATAAGAGCAGCGGTTGACACGAGAAGAGCAACAACTGGGAAGGTTTTTCCGTTGCGTCTGCTGTTGATGCAGCTTTCTTTACCTCTGTTACTGGCGAAGCTGCTGCGACCTCTGCTGCCACTACTACTACTACTACTACTACTACCTCTACTACCTCCCTCCCCATCTCTCTCTCTCTCTCTCTCTCTCTCTCTCTCTCTCTCTCTCTCTCTCTCTCCATTCAAACCATTTCTCTATATGGTACTTAAATCTAGTTCTGGAAGGGTTGGAGTTCATTAGTTTCCGTCATTTTACAAACGTCTACGTGACATGACGCCATGTGCTTGATGCACACTGACACATGCATTCACTCACACTGGTCTGTGTCTCCAGTATTGCTGACTGCTACTGTGCCATGTCCCTTTCATTCATATATATATTCAAATACATTCTACGTGTTATTGCAGAGTGAAAGCGAAAGCAAATACATTCATTCCAAATTTACCTGAATGCTAAATATAACGCATTCATAAACTATCCAAATGGACATATTGAGGAAATGTTGATATACTTTGTAAAAAAAAAATCCACTGGCTGCTCCTAGTGCAAGAATGTCTGCTACGTCTGAGAAGGAGGAGATACTGTATGTCCGTGGACAGAAAACCACGTTTAGGTGGGAGGCCGAAAGGTAAGACAACAACCTGGGCCCAAGGAGTTGACACTCGAGAGCCACTGAAGTTTTGGTTCACTGCGCAGCCGTCGGTAACCATCCCTCTACCCAGGCAGGGTAGTGCCGGTATATTCCTAGCTGAGAGAGAGAGAGAGAGAGAGAGAGAGAGAGAGAGAGAGAGAGAGAGAGAGAGAGAGAGAGAGAGAGAGAGAGAGACCCATACCCCCACAGGGCCTCTTGCCATAGCCATGGGTTGCGCCGCAGCCTATGACAAACCCATGGCTATTGCAAGGCATTTCTCCCCTCTTTCCTATCAGTCCACATCCTGTGTTTGCGTTTGATTTCCCTTCTAAATCATCTCCACTGATGTTTCCCAGCACTCTCTCTCTCTCTCTCTCTCTCTCTCTCTCTCTCTCTCTCTCTCTCTCTCTCTCTCTCTCTCTCTCGATTATTTGCCTCACGAACCCCTTTCAGTCATCCCTGTTTCATGTTTCACCATTATCAGGTTTCCCCTCACGATTCCATTTCTCACTGTGTGGAGTCCTCTCTCATTCGTAAACAGGAATGTCTTTTCCATTGGGTTTCTACCGTTCCTTAAGCACCTAGCCCACCTTTTCCATTCTTTTGCAACTTTTATTTTACCGTGTATTTCTTCCTTTCCCATCATCAGCTGGAGTTCTACCCATTCTATCCACTAAACGCACGTGAACGTCCTCTTCCACATTACCTCTTTTCCACATATATCTGTTCCGCTGTCTGTATTCTTGTGCCCACATACCCATTCCACACCATGTGTGTCTCTTTTCCAATTTTTTCCCTTAAATCATGCCTAAAATGCCCACACCACAACTAAACCCTATAGATCACCCTAAACACCTAAAAATTCCCAAGTCCCTTAAATCATTTTAGCCCTTCCTATATTGCCACTAGACCCCCTTAAACGCCCTACAACCCCTAAATAATTCTTAGACCCCCTAGTTCATCTCCAGACCTCTAAATGAACCCTTAAACCCCTTCCTTTCACTACCAGACTCCTAAATCACCCTTCAGACCACCCTCAATCACCTCTAGACACCGTAAACCGCCCCTTAGCTTCCTTAAATCCTCCCCCCCAACCCCCGCCTTTCAACTCCTCCAAGGACACAGCAAGGCCCTCCCGCCCCCGGCCCTCCCTTCTTCCCTCCCAGACAATGTAATCCAGGGAGTCCATCACTGGACAACATTGCATCATTTCTGGCCTCAGTAATCCTGAGGTATTCGGGGCTCTAATTCCGCAGCGGTCTAGAGTGCTTCCCTCTCCCTTCCTCCCTAACCCAAACCCTCCTATTCTCCCTCCTCCTCCTCCTCCTCCCAGCTCCCTTCCAGCAGGGTTCCCCCCCCCCCCTACTCAGCTCTGGCTTCGCTGGGTATTGGCAGTCCTGGAACAAGCTGGGATGGGTGTACTCCTTGGTACCTCGTTCCCTTTCTGGTTCTTAAGAACACCTTGGGTGGGTGGTGGCCGACTGCCGCGCCCAGGGTTGAACCCGTCGGAGTCGGACCCATGCTGACTCATGGTCAGTAACGTTAAAATTACTGTGTGTGTGTGTGTGTGTGTGTGTGTGTGTGTGTGTGTGTGTTTTGTTGCCTATGTGTTCATAAGGAGAGAGAGAGAGAGAGAGAGAGAGAGAGAGAGAGAGAGAGAGAGAGAGAGAGAGAGAGAGAGAGAGAGAGAGAGAGAGAGAGAGAGAGAGAGAGAGTCGCCCTGTAAGACGCCGGGATCAGCGTGATCCAGCAACGTCAGTCCAGTTATTAACGGCCTCCCTCCCTGGATGACACCACGTGTGGTTCCCAGGAAGCCGCTGGGGGTCCTGAAGGAGCGATAGTGTTTCACGTTAATCCGTGTTGTGTTGAATTCGTGATGTTGCGCCGGAGCGATGTTCTTGTGTTGGGTGCGTGATTCTCTTTGGGACGGATGCTGATGCGTTTCATACGTGATGTGTTGATTTGTGTTGAACTAAGTGCGAGTCCTTCATTACCTACCTACTTACCTACCTACCCACGTACCTACCTAGTTACCTACCAGCCTACCTACCAACCTACCCACGTACCTACCTACCTACTCACTTACCTACCTAGTCACCTACCCACGTACCTACCTACCTACTCACCTACCTATCTACTTACCTACCCACGTACCTACCTACCTACTTACCTACCCACGTACCTACCTACTTACCTATCCACCTACCTACCTACCTACCTACCTACCCACGTACCTACCTACATACCTACGAGAACCTACGACGAGCTTCTGCTTAGAGATTGGACCACAGCGGTTATCTGGCTTGATTTTCGATGTTGTTTCCATATGCTGAAGCAGCTGCTGCTGCTGCTGTTGTTGAAGCCAACGGTAGTTTACTTTCTTTCCATTTCTCTCTCTCTCTCTCTCTCTCTCTCTCTCTCTCTCTCTCTCTCTCTCTCTCTCTCTCTCTCTCTCTGTTCCTTCCTCCCTCTTTCTCTTTATACGTTTCGATTCACTACTTAACTCTCTTCCTCTTCTCTCTTCCTTCCTCCCTCCTCTTTCCTCGTCTAGTTTCACTAGTTCTCTCTCTCTCTCTCTCTCTCTCTCTCTCTCTCTCTCTCTCTCTCTCTCTCTCTCTCTGGTCCCGCCGCACTAGTCCATTATACAGAATTGCGTCCCTTCCTTTATCGTCGCAGAGAAACAAGATTCAAAAATGGCGCGGCTTCCCGTACGACATGCATACGACCGTGTGTGAATGTGTATGAGCGTATACAAGTGGGTATGAATGTGTATGAGAAGGAAGACAGCAGGTGCTGTGCGAATACGTATCGTCACTGAATATAGACAAATTTATACCATGCATATTCGCCCTGTTTTTTGAAGACTTAATTTTGCCTCTTGTTCCAATATCCTTTTTCGTGTGTGTTGCAAAGTTCCATGCAATGTATTTGTGTTTCCAGGCGCATGCCATATTTTTTTCCCTATATTTCACACTGTGTATGTTCCCATGCGTTTCACTAACTTGCTGGCTTGTTTATATACGGTTATGTGGTCATGTCCTTCAATGTACTAGATTTTTTTCCCCCATAACACTGTACTGCATTCTCCAGAAACTCTTAACTGATTAGATTACAACAGGAATGGTAAGAAAGCAAACAAGACAGTGCACGTAAGTATGTATGTATGTATGTATGTATGAATGTATGTATGTATAAATGTATGTATGTATGTATGTGTGTATGTATGTATATATATATATATGTGCATGAGTGCGCCAGTGTGCGTGTATACATATGTGCACGTGTCTGCCGCACTTTGGAAAATGCTCAGAGATCCTATTGCAAACCCCTCTCGGTATTTTCCGTCATCTGAAAAAAAACCCTTGGGTCTGACTATGCCACAGAATCGAATCCTATTCAGATACAAGGGTGAATAGGATTACATTCAGGGGAGACGGATGTAGGCCAAGTGAAGTAGAATTCAGTCGTGTTTTGACAGAAGCTCTTATGTTCTAGTATCTCTAGAGGAAGACTCTGATTGCTTTAAGCTGGGGTGAGGTAGGGAAACACCCACTGGCAGGTAAATCAAGGGTAAAATTAAATGCAAACGCTGGAGTTAGTTTATCTATCTATCTATCCAAGCACTAGTCTATCTATCCATCTATTTTTCTCCATCTATTCACCCACCTCTCTCTCTCTCTCTCTCTCTCTCTCTCTCTCTCTCTCTCTCTCTCTCTCTCTCTCTCTCTCTCGCAATATTCATATCTAGCTATCTACATATCTATCCATCTGCCTTTGAATCTAACTTTTTTATGTCTATTTATCTTCGATTTTTTTTTTCATCTACCTATGTATCGACCCATTTACACATCTTTTTCAACACCGCAGATAGACCTTATCCACTGTCCTGTCGCAGGCCACACCCTACACCCGGGGTCGGTCACAAGGGAACTGACGACCGAAAATCATTCCTCAACTTATTTCAGATGACGTTCCATTGGTCTTGCATACTTCTCTTTTAGGGAATAGAATCTACCTCTATACGGGCACCAGCCCACAGTAGATATCGTTATGAAATTAACAACTCGTCTCTGCAAATGAAGTATAATATAAATGGTATATCAGATCAGTTGTCTAAAATCATAGCAATACTTTAAACACATCGATACGTTGTTGCTCTTTTTCTCACAAAACACCATCTTCCTCTACACATCACATTGTCCCAAACCTCTTGAAATATGTTCAGCATTTTATCCCTCTACCCTAAGCCTATTCACTTTACCCCGTGCCTTTAAATTTCCTCAGATCTCCTTCCCATTCTCTAAGGTTCTGCCGGTAGCTCCTAAATCTTCCTCCCCGAACCAGGAACTGCTCTATAGTTTAAACAAATTACACAGTTACTCGTGGAATCCTATATCCTCTCCCTGTAGCCTTACTCTTACCTTTGGCACACTAGTGAGATTATATATATATCATGGAAAGTATACTTTAACTGAATACCAATCACGCACATGTAAATCTATGAAGACATGAATTTCTCATCAGCATCCCGCACATTTCATCCAGATCTCGAACCTGGGACTTCCAGAAATATAAAACAGCAATATCTTGGTTCATTTGCAGTGAATGGGATTACATGGGAGATATGAACTGTGTTTGTGTGTGTGTGTGTGTGTGTGTGTGTGTGTGTGTGTGTGTGTGTGTGTGTGTGTGTGTCTAAATGTAAACACACGGTCCACATCCGTAAACGAGTACCCTTTATCCCCCCTTTGTAAAAACGCTAAAATAAACCCTGGAACATACAATTTCCTGCCCTCTATCCTCACTCCCTCCAGCACAAAGTAAACACCATATTCAACCAGCCTGCCCCGTACACTGTGGAGTCAGGAGGGGGAGGAGGTGGGTGAGAAACCATTCTAATCGACATCCTTAAAATAAACATTCTGAGTCACTTTGCCAAGACGATAGATTCCGTCGTTTTCATAGTCGATCTTCAGCAGTATTGTTACGGTGCCGTTGCACGTTGCATTATGGCTTGGGAAGCGTCACTGTTACTTTCTGGTGTGTCTGTTACCAATGTCGTGTGGCGGACCTGTCGTTTTAAATGCCGTTGTTGATGTAAGGGAAAGGTTTTTACTGTCCTTAAACACGGAGAATAAGGTGAAGTATATGTAAGGTAAAACATAAGTTTAAACTAAGCGTTTGCCACCTTTATATATATACACATATATATATATATATATATATATATATATATATATATATATATATATATATATATATATATATATATATATATATATATATATAATCACTTATAAGAAAACAACCTTTCCTATTCTCTACCTATTCATATCACAGCAACGTTGCTCCTACCTACCTACCTTCTTACCTGCCTACTTACCTACCTACCTACCTACCTTCTTACATGCCTACTTACCTACCTACCTACCTACCTTCTTACCTGCCTACTTACCTACCTACCTTCTTACCTGCCTACTTACCTACCTACCTACCTTCTTACCTGCCTACTTACCTACTAAACTACCTACCTACCTACCTACCTACCTACATCCCTACCTACGTACCTCCTAACAAAATATTGCTACAAGACTACTTGTTAGACCAAAGCTGCAACGAAACGAATATAATTTTTTTTTTTCTTAAATTTACGTAGCATTGCCATTTCATGCTTTTTACCCCAAATAACAAAGGCCGGAAACACTGGAAAGAAATGTAAACATACTTGGAATCTAACAAAAACTTACATCAATTAACT
Source organism: Panulirus ornatus (assembly GCF_036320965.1). Lineage (NCBI taxonomy): Eukaryota > Metazoa > Arthropoda > Malacostraca > Decapoda > Palinuridae > Panulirus > Panulirus ornatus. Next base: position 15,729,693 of record NC_092275.1, read on the forward strand.
TTTCAAGTGAGAATGGCTTTAGGCAGGACAGAGAAGCCTTACCCGTGTAACTAATTTCCTCCCACTAAACACCAAACACACGAAAAAAGATGTGGCAAAAGAAGAGAACAAAACACGGTGTGCCCCCTCGGTGCTGTGGTACATTTGTAAAACACGGGTAAAGGCCTTTGTAAACAGGGAAAGAGAGTTGTGTAAAACACAGCACGGCAGGCGGGGGAGGAAAAATATAACCTCTTTCGTACCTGGACGTCTGGGAGCCATATCGACCCTTTGGCCTTGGGGGTTGGGTGGGGGGGGGGGGGGGGGTGGAATGTCCAGTGATATTCCCAACCATTGGTCCAGCGGTTGAAAAATATAATAGTTTTGAGTCCCCGTTAACATTACTGGTGGGTTATGGGGGAACAGGGGGGGGGGGGGGTGTCTGCTGCATCCCAGTCTACACTGCTGGTCTGCTGTATCCCAGTCTACAATGGTCTGCTGTATCCCAGTCTACACTGATTTATACTGGTCTGCTTATCCCAGTTAGACCGGTGTAGACCAAGACTACAGCTGGTTACCTACTGTTTTAGTACAGGTGTTTTATTCATTTATCTGTAAGCTAAGTTCAACTCGTTTATCTGTAAACTATGTTCTACTTGTTTATCTGTAAGCTAAGTTCTACTCGTTTATCTGTAAGCTAAATTCTACTCGTTTATCTGTAAACTAAGTTCTACTCGTTTATCTGCAAACCTTATTTCTTCGAAGTAAGCTGAACCCTTGGAGAGATTCGTTCTTTCGTGTCTCTGTATTGTTACTTTTGCTCATATCTTGAAACTGATCGAAAACTATATATAATCACAATGATATACATATACTCTCTGTCTACTCTGATATCAGGGGGTCGCTTCAAACTCACACCTGCGTACATCACAGATGAGACAAGTTCTTCAAACATGTTTGTATGGCACACTTCACCTAAGGTCTTCCCATTCAACTTCTGTTCTCAAAAAATCCCTAGAAAAATCTTTATATTGGGCCTGCGTTACCTTTTTTTCTGTGGCCTGACACACACACACACACACACACACACACATAAGCCTCGCTCTTATGGGAAACTTTCTACAGTAACTGATTTATAGGTGAAGGAGCAGACTCAAGGTTAATTAAAATAACATTTCGAGCCGGGAATTGATAGCAAAGTTTTCAAGAGAACAAAATCTGAAAATAACTTGCATTCCATCAATTTACTTACGAGTACACACACACACACACACACACACACACACACACACACAAACATAAACTTTCTTTCGTCTTTAAGCCTCCTTTGTTAATATACATTAAAATGATACAGCTACGAGATATATACGGTTAATATTCGTGGATATTCTTCTGCGTTTATTGAAATGAAAAAAAAAAAAAAAGTGTCGTCTGCGCTGAAGATACTGAACAAAGAATTTCGTACTTATACTCGTAAGACATTCAGTGAATCATATCGAAAAAAAAAGGATGAAAAAGAAAAAAAAAATACTGGTATGGAGAGTGTTATTACAGGTTATATCATAATGAATAAATAAGTTACTCATGTTAATGAAAGACGAGTGTAATTATCATGACCTCACCCTTCTTAATCCGATGTGATAATCGTGGGAAAGCGGCGCACGCGAATTATCGATTGCCAGTTTCTCAGAGACGTCCCTCGCGATCGAACCAGCGTCCACGCGTGTCGTGTCGCTCGTTACGCTTCCCTAGGGTTATCCACGGTAGCCCCTCCCCCCCCCCTCCAACGCGGCTCCACCCTCGAGGCAATATTGAACCGGACGATGGATGTTGTGCCAAGGCCTGTATAATTAACGCTATAATTTCATGTATAATCGCCCCAATAATCGCCTCTGCCCATGAATCCGCTGAGGCAGGAGTTAGGGGTGGGGGTTGGGGGGGAGGGGGGAAGGGGCCGTTCTTTGTGGGGGAGGAGGGGTGGAGGGGGAAGGAGGTCGTGCCATGAGACAACGTATAATGAGACAAAGTTTTTACGTCATACGTACCCGGTTTACGTCGTACGTCCCCTGTTTACGTCGTACGTCCCCGGTTTATGTCGTACGTCCTCTGTTTACGTCGTACGTCCCCGGTTTACGTCGTACGTCCTCGGTTTACGTCGTACGTCCTCGGTTTACGTCGTACGTCCTCGGTTTACGTCGTACGTCCCCGGTTTACGTCGTACGTCCTCTGTTTAATTCGTACGTCCTCTGTTTATTATCAGATCCTACTTTACCTGTGTTTCAGACACAACGATGAATCCCAGAATCGTTGAGCACGACAGCACGACCTCCTGAGCACGACAGCACGACCCCCTGAGCACGACAGCACGACCCCTGAGCACGACAGCACTACCCCCCGAATATGACGATCCTTAAGTTCAATGGTACGGCTCCTGACCTGACTCATCACGGGTTAGGTCAAAGGTCTGGTCATCGTACTGAAACAGTCTCACCGTCCTGATTAACCGTTGGTTAACTTCATGGAAACAGAAGTCTCTCGTATAATTATCATGCACCTTTGTGGAGTTCTTCGAGTATTTGTGCTTTAGGAGCGAAATTCTGATCTAATTTATTACACTCTTGTAGTACTTAGCACCAGCGCAGAGCTATGAAATTAACTTTTTTTCTCCCTGGTGTAGTAAGGGTAGATTTAATGTAAATTGCAGTTTCTGTAAAGCATATTCATTGTTTGTCTTTTTGGCTAGGAGGATATATATCTCGTAGGCGAAATATCTGAGTGTCCATGTTGAGATATATCGTCCAGGAAAATTATCATTATTATTCTTATTGTTAACGTTATTACTATCTTTATCATTATTATTATCATTATTATTATTATTATTATTATTATTATCATCATCATCATTATGAGAGAGAGAGAGAGAGAGAGAGAGAGAGAGAGAGAGAGAGAGAGAGAGAGAGAGAGAGAGAGAGAGAGAGAGAGAGAATTTCCAACTCTCCCTCCACTCTCTTTTCACTTCTGTCTCTTCCCTCCTGCCAGTTTGCCTGTCTTCTGTCTGTTATCTACACTTCCTGTCATCCTCTTTCTCCATGTTGCTCTCCTCCATTCAGCCTCCTTCTTTCCGTCTATCTCTCCCCATTCCATCTAGAATCTCTCAAAGATACTGTCCACTTGCGGAGTTGGGCTCTTTCTTGCCCCCCTGAGGTGCTGGGTAGTCGACGCTCTCATGCATTTCCTATGAAAGGAGAGCCATCTATCATCCTTCGAGGGTATAAGATGTTATACATCTTCCTAAAGAAGTGATCTGGGTGTTTTACTTTTCAATAAGGTTTCTTCATTTTCCGGCAGGACGAAATCTAGTGTATTACATTTTCAGAAAAATAAAAAATAGTGAATTATTATCACTACAGGATAATGACCGTGGACAATAAATCACTAATTTAGTTTTTCTTCGTTAGGACGATGAATAATTATTCGGTGAAGCTATTTACTTCACATTAGGGAACGGTTAACAATATATCATAAACGCTTATCAGAAATTATTGTCTGTACTTATACAGTACTGTAAATGTTTAAGGAAAAGTACAGAGAAAATTAATAGTAGTCACTCATCATTATCATTACTGTCATTATTTTTATTATTATTATTATTATTATTATTATTATTATTATTATTATTATTATTATTATCATCATTGTTATTATCATTATCATTATCATTACCGTTATTATTACTACTATTACTATTATCAAAATAATTATCATTATCATAATCATTTTCCATTAATGATACAGTTGTAAAATAATTATCATCATCAATCTAAGATTTACTGTAATTGTCATTAATCCCAATCATAACTAAAACAACAACAACAACAACTACAACAACAACAACAACAACAACAATAATAATATTGATAATAATAATAATAATAATAATAATAATAATAATAATAATAATAACAATAATAAAAATAATAAAAATGCTTTATCATTATTATCATTATTACTATTATCATTATTATTATTATTATTATTATTATTATTATTATTATCATTATTATTATTATTATTATTATTATTATTATTATCATTATTATTTCTTATTATTATCATTATCATTATTATCATTATTATTTCTATTATTATCATTATCTTTCCAAAGTCACAAACGCAAGATATGCCTCGCTTTTAGTATATACACGTTTCCCTCGCCAGTCATGGGGGGGCGGCGGCACCAGGAGATCAACAAGCAGCCACATTCTTTGTCCAGGACTCCAGCACTGGCCACAGTTGATGAATTGCTCTCCTTGTGTCATATATTCATCAGAGAAAACAGCGGTGGCATCTCTCTCTCTCTCTCTCTCTCTCTCTCTCTCTCTCTCTCTCTCTCTCTCTCTCTCTCCCCCCTGTGTGTGAGAGAGAGAGCCATGTTTAATCCCCTGCGTGGCGTGGGCTTGCAGACCAGAATGAGTATTAAAGTTTGGGACGGTTTGAACTTCCAAGCAATAATCCATCACAGGCACTGTCTGATACACATTACCCCACCCCCTCACTCCACTCCTGCCCCTTACTCAACCCCTTCCCTCACCCACCCCTCTTACTCAACCCCTCTCTCCCCCCTTTACCCCCACCCAAAGGAAAGCCATGGCCACAACTTTTCCTTATGACCATCTATAAATGAACTTGTTTATCACGTGAATTTATCCCGCGTATTAAAAGGATACGGCTATTAATGGGGTGCTTTGTCTCGCGCGATGCCTGTGAGAAATTGCCTTGAGGAGAATGTGTTGCCCTGACAATGTCGTAGGCTTGGTACTGGCAACAGTATATGAAACATCCTCTTCATATAACACACCAGTTTAGAGTCACATATAAGAATATATATATCTATCTGTCTATCTGTGTCTGTCTGTCTCATTACCCAGGACCAAATTCTATGAAACAGTCATGGTGTTACCCAGGTCTTTTTCATTTTTTTTTTTTTCTCAAAATGCTCTTGCAGGCTAGGCTGCGCTACTTCCAGTAGCAGGGAAACATAAGCTCCTTTGGAGTGAGAAGTTCTTACCTGGTGAATACCTCGTGAAGTCTTCATCCCCACACCCCGGGCTGGGCTATAATAATAATAATAATAATAATAATAATAATAATAATAATAATATAATAATAATAATAATAATAATAATAATAATAATAATAATAATAATAATAATGAATTATAAACAGCATGTACGCACAGTAGCACTTGCCCTTACCCTACCCTCGTCTGATATACCAAAACAATGGCGACACGAGAATATTCCCTGGTACACAGCAGGAAGGGCCACCCACTCCTCTGTCATGTTCCTGACACTTCAACACTTCGCCTCACTTCACTGATCCTTACCAAGAGACAGATTAAAGATGAATACAGACATGACGTTCGCTGCTGCGTTGCGCAAAACCAGACACACACAACACGACTTGTTTGTTACGTTCAATGACCAACCCAGAGAATCACTGACTCACTCGGACACCCTTCTTAGAATATGAAATATAACAAAAGTATATAGACATACATATCGAACCGCGTGTTTACATATAACACATAAAGTCCAGGTCAGTTACCCACGTAATAATACGATCTTTTATTTATTTAAACGCCTCCGGGCGCTCGACCCCCCCACGGAAACAACGTCAGGAAGGGACCAATCGTGTATTATAGTGTGTGTTTACACGTTACACAATACACAGGGGTCACAACACACGGCTCTATCATGTCACTGTATTTGCATATCTTCGCGGCCCCTAGTAGGCAGCGTCTCTGTTATCGACTTTGTGTCAGCACTAAGATTTATTTATCTTCGGCGTGTATATATATAGACCTTGTATCCGTGTCAATAATGATATCTGTTCCTTCTCCCTTCCCCGGGGAAAGCAGGTGTGTATATATGTCAGGCTGTCGAGAACTCCTTGTAATTTGAGGTCATATATCTGTCACCGAGTCTCCCTTGGTTCCAATAATATATAATATATATATATATATATATATATATATATATATATATATATATATATATATATATATGCTTTAATATCTAACTTTCATATTTCTTACAACTACAACTTCATACGTTTTATTCCACAGTAATCATCGGCTCTCTGTCCCTTACCAAAACTGTCTTACACTATTGTATTGGTGAAAGCCATAGAGACAACCACACCCTTACTATACCACCTGTCCCCTTACAGTATCACCACCAATTCTTCCCACTCACCTCTCCCTATTGTCACCCTTCCATTAATAACACCACAATTACCACATGCCATCCATCTCCCCTGTGTCACCCCTACATTAATACCCCCACCCCCCGGGGCCTTAACACGTCTCCCCCACTGACCCCCCCACCATCATGACTCCCTTCCCCGACTGACACGCAAAGGTGTGTGTGTGTGTGTGTGTGTGTGTGTGTGACTAACGATTTTTCTCCGTCTACAGGTAATCTCGTAATGGGCAAGTATAATGCGTCATATCCGGTGAGGCAGCCCCATGGGAAAGTCAGATATGCCAATATACCGACTTAAGTTAGGGTAGCAGTGGCATATTTGATGCTGAAGTTAGATTACTAAAGAATCCTTCTTATCTATTAAGGATGTGTCATGATGTCTCACAGTTGAATTTGGAACTGTAAAGACATTAGGAATCTAACGTGATGGTTAACATCTGATTTCATGTCTGATATCTTACAAGGCATTAAGGATCTAAAGATTATCTAGTCTGCACATCTATTACCTAGCCTGGTATCAGGGATTTGCCCTGATATCTCCTACCTGATATCAGCTCACTACCAAGATAGCAGCCCCATGAAGTGCTACGGCTGAACATCCTAAACCAAACCAGTGTTTCACATGATGTGTTCTGATGGGTGTATGATTCTCCCGATGGGCAAAAATCTCTGTTGTTAGAATGTGGGAGGGTCGGCGTCATCCTGGGGCAGGATTTGACCTCTTAAACAAGTCGTTACGATCCCTGGATGTGGAGGGCGTGACTTAGGTCAAAGGTCATGCCATCATACGTAAAGGGTTCGTACCCTCGTGTTCAAGGGCCGTCCCTTCGCATTCAAGGCCCTTAGAGATAAATTGACTCCGGTAAGGGAAAACATGATCGTATTTTAGGTGTGTGTGTGTGTGTGTGTGTGTGCGTGTGTGTGTGTGTATGTATGTATGTATGTGTGTGTGTGTGTGTGTGTGTGTGTGTGTGTGTGTGTGTGTGTGTGTGTGTGTGTGTGTGTGTGCACTGAAAGAATATGTAGACTCTGTTCTTCTCTGTGTGTCCGCTGTCATTTCCGACAATCGTCTGAGACAAGAGATTATCATAATATCACTCAACACTCTCTCTCTCTCTCTCTCTCTCTCTCTCTCTCTCTCTCTCTCTCTCGTTATGGTACACAGAGACCTGTCCCGCTTTGCTCAAAGCTTAATTACCTCTGGCGACTGACGGCGTGAATAATTAACCCCCGGTAATAAGGAAAATTGAGATGTCATTATTTGTGTTCGTGAACCTGACTGAGGACGTATCAAAAGGGAAATAATAACTCCTTCACCAGCGAGATTCGAACCACCGCTTTACCATAAAGCCACCGAGAGCTTTACAAGTACTGTCTTGACTCATCGTAATCGAGGACCTGAGACAAAGTCTTCATGGCCTCCCGCCTGCTCCTGCGTCTTCCCATGTCTAATCTGATGGGAATGCTATGCTTGGCGACTGTGTGTGAATGGCAAGAGGATACACACGGCTCTGTAAATGGCCACGGGTTTCCCCGTCTTTCCTTGCTCCCAGCTCTTGCGACGAGTATATATTCCCTCTTCGTCAACCTCTCCTCACTCATCCTCTCCGTTTGTCCATGCCATCTCAACACAACCTCTTCGCGGCGGCGAGATGACCGAGAACCATGGTGAGATGTGAGGGTGGATAGTGGCAGTGTCTGGAGGAAAGAGATCATGGTATACACTCCTTACACACACACACACACACACACACACACACACACACACAACACACACACACACACACACACACATACACACAACTAGGGTGTAGTGTTTTACAGTGGAGGAGGTGGCGTCAGCACGCGCTGCCCAGCCAAACAATACTTTCAACCTTGGGATTTTGGAACAAATCTATCGTTAGAGTTCCCCCGGGAGCACAGGCTAGCATGCTAGGGCCCTTCTGATGGTGGTGGCGGAGGGGCCCCGCCACCCCCTCTGGCCCGCCTCCTTGCCTCCCGACTCCCTCACGAACTCGCTCGCTTATAACCCTCCTCCTCATGCTGCAGGTGGGGGGTCAACTAGCCTTATACAGCTGTTACTGCCACTCTACTGCTGTTACTTGTTACTGACACTGCTGCTGTTACTGACGACTGCTGTTCCTCTTACTTCTGCTGTTCCCGGTGCTGTTGCGGCCCCTGTTTCCCACCATCAAGGGACGTTATGCAAACAAACCGACGCCACCGCAAGCACTACTTTGCGTCCGGGCGATTGCTCGCAGGTCAGCTCTTTACCGAGACGTCAATACTGACCAAGGTATTATGCAAATGACGACGGTCAGCTTCGGAGGGGGGGGGGAGGTATACACGTAACCGGCCGGTAAATGATGGCAAGTAACTTCAAGTCCAGTAAAGAAGATTCGACGTCTTGAAATGGTTATCGGAGACCATCATTTGGGACAGAACGCCCCTCGAGAGTGCCACGTATACCCCATTCTCCACCCCAGAAAAAAAAAAAGAACTCGGCGTCGTAGTGTGATGAAAGTCGAGGCTGATTACCCTCTAGGACCCCTCATGACGCATTCCACTTCGAAGTGCTCCTCCAATATGACCCACTCATTACACTTCTACTTTCCTCTGTTAACTCGACCTTTATTTTGACGAGGGATGATAAAATGCTCATCAAGATCTGCTTCAATTGCCCAATTCTACAATTCTATTCTGTGATGTAGATCTTTGATATCATATGACTTCTAAACTCCAATATGATCATCTCTTTTTCTACTCCATTCCCCTTTACCAAGGCTGCTGCCAATACTTTCTTAAAGCTGCCTAGGGGAAGCATATCACCAGAACTTCGCCTATTTCCCCTGTTGTGCCGCTTCTTAAGAACGGAGGAACATGTTTCTCTGTGTGGGGGTTCGACCACGAAATCCTGTCAACCTGTCGCCTCCTGTCCTCTGAAGACTGTCCAGTATTATCGAGGACGCCGGAAAAACTTTTTGAGAATTGAGTCCTCCCAGACACGGCCGTCCTTTCTGGGTCCCCCCCCCCCCCCCCCCCGACCTTGACGGCAACAAACATGTGTGAGGCTGTCGACAGAGAGTTGGTGCTTCGATGTCGCCTCCCTCGCCCACTCCATCAACACAACACAAGTGTTTCCTCGGCAGTAGGGTTAGCTTCCCCCCCGACCACTTACCTCCCCTGGTGGATCACTTGTGTTTGTCTCTCTCTTTATCTGTTGGGTTGTCTCTCTCTCGCCTCTCCCTCTCTCTGTGACTGTTACTCCTCTCTCTTTATCTGTTAGGCTGTCTCTCTCTCTCTTCCTCCTGTTCTGCTGTGTGGCCTCTTGTTGTCTCTCTCTTCCTCCTGTTCTGCTGTGTGGCCTCTTGTTGTCTCTCTCTTCTTCCTGTTCTGCTGTGTGGCCTCTTGTTGTCTCTCTCTTCTTCCTGTTCTGCTGTGTGGCCTCTTGTTGTCTCTCTCTTCCTCCTGTTCTGCTGTGTGGCCTCTTGTTGTCTCTCTCTTCCTCCTCTTTTAGGTGACCATCATTGTCTCCCCTCTTCTGATGGGTTACCTCTCTTCCTTCAGCACTCTGATGATGGATGACTTCTCTTCCTCTACCCATCTTCATATCGGTGACCTATATTTTCTCTCCTCTTTACCCTGCTCGTACGAACATTCTGTTTTTGTATACCATCTCATTGTTCATCTCTTTTCCCCTCTCCAGCCTTTTCCACTTTCCCGTTCCGACCTCGCTCTCTTTCCCGGAGAATATCCTTCCCTTTTTGCGTATCCTCCTTCTCTTTATCTCTTTTACTGCCTATCTTCCCCTCTCCTTACCACTCTACCTTCCTCTCTTAGGCCAAGCGGTAACTCACCCCCCTCTTCCTCAAGAACAGAATGACCTGTAAGAATGAAAGTAAAACTGCTGTAAGGAAAGCTTTACATTTCCCATATATCAATTCAAAAGAAAGCTTTAACTTTCCTGAAAAAAAGGTCTCAGAAATGAGATATAAAGTGCCAAATAAACTATAGATAAAGGCTTAAATTCTGTCCTTAAAAATATCTCAACTGGTACTTCATGTCCCCTTAAATTTTCTAATATCTGAACTGGTACTTCATGTTCCCTTAATCTTTTTTATTAAATAAATCCTTAAATATCTTTTATATCATTTAAAACTTAAAAGTAAGCCATAGATTTCCTTGATATCCGTCATCAACAAAGCCTTGAATTTCCTAAAATTCCTTCAGTATCCTTGAATATCAAAGATGAATTTGACCTTTCTTCTGATCAAGGAAAAACAATATCAAGGGGTAATGTATTTACCTCACCCTAAACATAAAGTACTTACGAGGGAAAACGTCCAGGAAAGTCCTTCAGCCGAAAGTTTAAGGAGTGTTGTAAATAAATGAATTTTCCACATGGGTTGGTCAGATCCAAGTTGGTCTCCCAAAGGGTTCGATTAACTTTCTTAAGACGCGAGATCAACAGAGCACCAGCTGCCTCCTCGGGTAAAGGAGGGAGGGAAGAGGAAAGACAGAGCTTCGTGGGAAAGAAATGGGAGAGGAGGAAGAGGAGGAGGAGTGAGGAGGAAGAATGGAGGGGGTGGCGAGGATGTAAGGAAGGAATCGGGGTCGTAGATAGAGTGTTGAAGGGTCGAAAAGAAGACCTACAGCAAAGAGGAATGGACGAAGGGATGGCATCTCAGGGTATCAGACATATGAGAGAGAGAGAGAGAGAGAGAGAGAGAGAGAGAGAGAGAGAGAGAGAGAGAGAGAGAGAGAGAGAGAGAGAGAGTAGGGGGAGGGTGCGAGGGGTGGAACTTGGAGGAGTTGACAAAACAATTAACAACACAGACCTGGAGCGTCCCTCACCCAGGGAGTGTGGCAGGACAACCTCCTCTCCAAACATCAGGGGCGAGCGGGTCGATGTTTGCTTAAGTTGTACTGTGGATTTACTGGCGTTATTATTATTATTATTATTATCATTATTATTATTATTATTATTATTATTATTATCATTATTATTATTATTATTATTATTATTATTATTATTATTATTATTATCGTCATTATCATTATTATCATTATTATTATTATTATTATCATTATCATCTTGGTGACATCACGTTGGTTCGTGAGGTAATATATATATACGGCAAAAACACTGTTGCAACGAATTTCAATTCATTTTCAAAAAAGTTAAATTTCAAACAGAAAAGGAGATAAGGGACCCCATTCACACCATGCTGGGGTGCCTACATTACAGCAGAACAACTTACAACTGGCCTCGTACACACAGGCACCATAGGTGAATGTTGCATGTATGTCATATGTAAATCCGTAGACGTATGGACATGTATGTGCTACATTCGTTTGCATATTAGAGGCTTTAATTTACAGGCAATGTGTCTCACTTTACATCCTCTTCCTCTGTGATGGTTGTTTTTCTTCTAGATGTAGCTACAGACGGTTGAGGTGGTACGCAAGCAAGCAAGCAGGCAAACCAGCAGGCAAGCAAGCAAGCTAAAGCCTCTGGGATACGGGAGATGGCAAAGGTGTGTCTCCCTGACCCAGACCCCCAAGCTTGATTGATCTTTAAACTTTTAATGGTTAGTGATTAGCACACGGCTGAGGGAGGGAGCTATCTCACCCCCCCCCCCCCCCCCTGGCTTATCTCGGCTACATACATCCTCAAGGTGAAGTTTGCTTGGCTGATGGGTCAGGCTGGGGTAATTAGCAATACTGTGGCGATGGTGTGTGTGTGTGTGTGTGTGTGTGTGTGTGTGTGTGTGTGTGTGTAAGGGGGGGGGGGGGTTTAAGGGAAAGCATCTGGTAAAACTTCGCTATTCTGGTATATCAATACGCATTTAGACACGAGGGTCTGTATACGCATTTACGACTATGACCATGAAATACATGGGGGCTCAACGAGTTTAAAAGTCCGTCTTAGTACAATATAAATAGGTAATTACATACATACATATGAAGAAAAAATGTTTTTTTTATATACTAAATCATGCGCATCATATATACAAACATATATACATACAAATATATACATACTTACGGAGGAAAAAATACGTCATTTAGGTTAAGTTATTAACATAATTTATCTCATTATTACCCTCTCCCCTCTAAGTGCCTACCTGTATCGCTCGGGAAAAATATACGAGAGACCCCGCTGGAGTCCAGGATATACTGACCGATTCTTTATAGATCTGTATCGCTCGCTGTGCCCGCCTGAACGCGACCATTTATCTTCAAAGCTTATCTGGCCTGTTTTAGCTGCGAACGCTGGGGGGAAAGAGGGGGTGAGGAGTGGTAGAGAGAGAGAGGGGAGGGGAGAGAGAGAGAGAGAAAGGGGGGGGGGGAAGGAAAGGGAGGGAACCTGCCAATAACCTGATGGCCTACAAATTATTCCCGACATCACAGCCCTCCTGGCGTCCTGATTGGCAGAAACCGGTCCCCAGGCATCACGCGCTTAGGTCTGGAAAGACTTAGTTTGCTATGAGCGGGTTCAGACGTTACAGAACACTTTAGGTCTTTTTTTCTTTTCCCCCTTGACTTCATCAACCACGAACTGGAAAGCATACTGGTCCTTAAGTCTTCATGTAACCAACTCTACGATCTTCACGTGAGTTCTGAGTGATTCCATTCGACTCTTGTGTTATCTGATATAGTTTTGATTATAAACGAGCGTACTGTGTCAATTATGTCTTTTCTCTCAATATTCTCGGAATATCTGACGTAAAACATTCCGATTGGATTGGCTGGCGCAACCTGAATGTCTGTTGATTACTTCTGCCTCCGACTGGGTTCAACTGGGTTCAAATGATTCATAATAATCGTGACAGCTCGGAGTGCTGATTGTCCAATCAATCTTGGATCATGACCTTTGAGCCAATCGAAGACTCCTGATTGGCTGCAAATCATCCACCATCTCCAGAATTTCTATAGATAAATGAAGTACTTAGGCGATCTGATGGGCTGGCTCCAAGAGTTTATCCATAATCCTATCAGACATTCTACGACCCGGAACATCAATCTCTCGGTTTCCTGATTGGTTGTTGCTTATCAGAACACGTATCACTAGAGAATGATGTACTTTGACTGACTGGATGAGTAAGGTGGTGACTGTTGTGACCTGATCAGATTTCCCACGACCTGAGACAGGCTGGTTTCAGAGGCTTGCCTCTAACCCCACGGTTTGGACTGCGGCCAAGCTTCCCTTGTGAGAAATTGGCCTACCAGGCTGTTCGTTCCTGCATGTCTGCCTATCCCTCACGTTAACCTATTCCTTCATTTAAGTACTCATCCCTATCGCTCACCCTCAACCTATTCCATCACCTGCATGGTCTGTCTTTTCCCCTTATATCAAGCCATTCCATCAATATGGGATGGGTTTCCAGCGCCCAGTCCTAAGTCTTCACCCCTTTCCATCTCTGGAAGAGAAGCCCCTTGTACCCTCTGGTTCTTAAAGTAACCCAATCACATATCTTTCTCAGAGACATACCCTACCCACGATGGAAAGGATCGTATTCTCCCTTCCATCAGCATGGAAAGGGAGGAAGAGACAATTTCCCCATGTGGTGTTTGAAACTAAATAAAAACGTGATTTTAGACGTCGCCAGAAGGGTGCGTGGACATGATAGTGTGCGGTGGTGGCGTTCTGGTCTCAAGAGTCAGGAGAAATGGTGATAGTGGTGGTGTTGGAGATAGCAGTGTAGAGATGTGGTGGTGTTGGAGATAGCAGTGCAGAGATGTGGTGGTGTTGGAGATAGCAGTGCAGAGATGTGGTGGTGTTGGTGCAGTGGATAGAGATATGTTTGGTTGTGTCGTGGTGGTGCTGGAAGGTGGTGATGCTGATGGCGAGAGAGGCTTGTGATGGTGGAGGAGGATGGTGGTGGTGGAAATGTAGTAAAGGATGCTGGATAAAGGTTGAGGATGAGTGATGGAGACTGGTCAAGAACAGATAATGGATAAAGTTGTTGACGGAGACCTGCTGAAGAAAAGCTAGATGGAGAAAGATAGAGAGAGAGGGAGAGAAGGAAAAGAAAAATAATGGTAGGAGATTTAAAGGCAATGAATGAGAGAAGCAGCAGGAGGCCTCCACACCATTTATTCATATTTCATAATGTATTATAGATGATTTACTCCCGGGAAGGTCTTGGAGCGAGCGAGAAGACCTGATGAGACAAAAAGGGAAACGCCCAAGGGGGAAGGGGGGCAAAAACAATACGAGAGGGATGAACACAAAGAACACGAAATCACTCTAAGAATACAAAGGGATACAAACGAATAATAAGAACAACAAACCACTGGGTCCCTTCCAGGCTGTTTTATGATAGTGTGAGATATCAGAAACTCATAGATTATAGAACAACCTGCAAACTGTCGTTGTGACTAAGTTGAGGTCAAATATTATATCATGGACTTCAAGCGAAGCACAAAAAACAGGCAAAAACAAAATGAAGCTTTCCACGACAGACAAGAACAACACAACACACAATTGCAACAACATGACACAAAATAGCAACAACACGACACGCAAGAACAACAACACGACACACAAGAACAACAACACGACACACAAGAATAATAACACGACACACAATAGCAACAACACGACACACAAGAACAACAAGTGAGATTAAATCATGACGAACGACTGTGATCAGTCCGCCTCTAGAAACATACAGGTTGTGAGTTGTTCAACGGTGTCGACTCCGTACCAACATTGATTTTGATATAATCTCTCGTCTCTCTCCTCCTACGTGCCGGCTCTAAATCATGGCAGGATTTTACCATAGGTACTTGTAGGCAGGTATTCTCTCTCTCTCTCTCTCTCTCTCTCTCTCTCTCTCTCTCTCTCTCTCTCTCTCTCTCTCTCTCTCTCTCTCACGGCATACCAAATGAGCCAACCCAATATATACTCCGACCTCATCCTAAATGAACTCTCAACAGACATACCCCAAGTACTATAGTATAGTCTCCTTTAATGATCACACCCTCTTCCTTCACGCTCTTGGAGCATAAACACATGAGAGCATACACCTAAGGGAGCATACATCAGGGAACATATATCCTCAAGGGGTAAACGCATACACCCTTAACCAAACACCCCTCCTCTGATCCGTTCCTCCTAGATAAACACATTTACTCAATGGCGTGTACAAGATCAGGTCGGGCTGAAACTTCGGTCGGAATAGATTCACTGTATCGACGAAAACAATGAAGAGGAAGGAGCCATATTATTGATGGATGATACACAAGAATTCCCCCCCACTTTTAACCGCCCCTTCTCTTGGAAATAGATTACAGGATGATGGCTTCCCAGAAATGCCAAATGGGGCGAAATGATTTCTTTATTTGAGAAGAGGGGAGGGTCTTTATACCGACACCAAATTTGGTTTTCAAGTTTGTAAGTGTGGCGAAGATGTTCCAGGTCAACGGAATGGTGTGGTAAGGTTATGGATGTGTGAGGATTCTGTTGGCAAGGGTTCTGTTACTTCCCTCTCTTGTGGTTATTATAATTTAGGGCCTCTGTTAACAGTAAGGTTATGCTTGACAGGGTTAGGGATAGTGACCTGAGGGTAGATCATGAGTGATTTGAAGGTTGAATGAGTAACTGTGATAAGGTCATGGTGACTTTCATGGTAATTTAGGTAGACTGATGCTGACGCAAATGGTAAATGAGTTTATCCCATAGTTATTTTCGGGTTACTTGTGTGAAAAGCTCGTACTGAGTCTCTTGGCAATTTGATGCAGTGGTCAAGGAAAAAGGCCATCAACTACTAAACGATCATTAAGCCACAACACGTACCATGAATGCACGTCAACCATACGTAAAAAAAAAAGCAGAACCTTTAAAGAAATTTTGAAAAAAATAGATGATGAACTGTGAAACATTTCAAGAATCATCAATAACTGGAAAAATACTGGCAAACTAAATTCTACTGCGTGTATTGGGTGAACCGGATGCACTGGGCAAATTGGATGTTCTCAGACTACATATCCGACTTCCTTTTTCGAGGTCACTCGTTCGTTCCCCTCTGTAGCAGGTCAACAAATGACACCCAGTGAGCCAGTAATATTTTGTGAATATTGTCTATCATATTTCTTTTTTCACTCTCTCTGCATACAGGGCAATATGTACAAGCACACACACACACACACACACACACACACACAAACAAACACTTGCTTGCCGTTTCCTGCGTAGTAACATAGCGCCAAACGAGGAATGTGCTCATTTGCTCTTATCCACTCTAGCTGACATGTAGACTCCACAGAAACCAGAACAGCTATCCCCAGCTAATCCCCATACAGCTTTGCTTGCTTTCACACCGATCGCTTCAAATAATCTGGTTCAGCCATATGACCACTTCGCATCCCGTATACCACATCCCTCCAATTTGCCCTATCCCACGCACGCTTCTCACCCATCTCTGCTCAGGTATGAATAATCCAAAGCCTCTTTCACTCCAACATTCCGTCTCTTCCACGATATCCTCTCTCTCTAATGCTCCCTCCACTTCCGACACCTACGTATATCCTCTTTGTCAGTCTCTCTTCGCTCATCCTGTCCTTATGTCCAAACCATATGAACACACCCTACCTGGCTTACTACTCAGCTTACTACCATACCATATCGTTCCTTACGCGATCAGCCCTCCTCACACCATATACTGTCCTCAAGCCTTTCCTTTTCAGACACATCCACTACCTCCAGTACTTCTGTATATTCGGCCCACGCCTCGCATCCACATAACACCGCCGGAACTACTATGTCATTACACATACCCATCTCTGCTCTTATAAACAGTGACTTCTCTTTCCACACACCCAAGAATGCACCCAAGGCCTTGGCTTCCCACGCCTCTTCACCTTTCCTACAGACTCACTTCAGCTTCCATAGTTCCATCCGATACCATATTCATTCCCAGGTAGATGAAACACTCCACTTCATTCAAGATCTCTCCATTCGAACTATCATCACCCATGTATGTGAGTATTGATGCTTCACATCTCATTCCACACTGTGAAGACCCATAAGATGTTCAGAGAAAATAACTGAAATTGTTTGGAAAATTTAGTGTTTCTCTGAAAGTCTTACGATAATCTAGTCCGGATTATCTTTTTTTCTTCAACGGACGGACAGAAAAGGGTTGATAAAAAAACGGGAGAAGTGTGTTCCAATTTTTGGTAACGAGCGATTTTCTCTTCGGTGCTCATGTGTGCACCACTTGTAGTCTATAGATTACAAAAATGTCGGGTCTCCATCGTGCCATTAACTCTGGAATTTACACCTCTGACTGATATATAACAAACGTGGTAGACCAAACAAATAGCCCCTCAGAGAGAGAGAGAGAGAGAGAGAGAGAGAGAGAGAGAGAGAGAGAGAGAGAGAGAGGATCTTATGAAAAAATATAACACTATTACTCGCGGAGAAGAGAAGAGAAGAGAGGAGGTGCCGTTGAACGATATGCCAACAGACGTATAATTCTGAAACTCTAGGTAAGACAGTGGTCTCTTGTCGTCCACGTTATGTTTTGGTGGGGAGCCAAAGTTTATTTTGAAGGGAAATTTGATTGAGTTTATGGCTTTCTGTGGCTAGGGATTTTCCTTGTTTTCTTGTCTTCGCCATTACATATATATATATATATATATATATATATATATATATATATATATATATATATATATATATATATATTGAGAGAAAGAAAAACATTGTAACTCGAATATATGTCTTTAGATTAAAATATGTTTCAAAAGGTGTTCCACTATTTGAGATAGTGTTTACGAGAGAGAGAGAGAGAGAGAGAGAGAGAGAGAGAGAGAGAGAGAGAGAGAGAGAGAGAGAGAGAGAGAGAGAGAGAGCCACAGTGCCTCAGCACTGGCCAACAGCTGTGATAAATTAGGCACTGCCCACGGGGAACCGCCCCTGTCGGAACACCCTCCCCTCCTCCCCTCCCCCCTAGCCATCTCTCCTCACCCTAGGGTAAATACTACAAAATACAGGCGGGTGTGGACCTCTCTCTCTCTCTCTCTCTCTCTCTCTCTCTCTCTCTCTCTCTCTCTCTCTCTCTCTCTCTCTCTCCACCTCCTAAACAACGTCCTGGTACCTTCACCCCTCCCATCGGGTCGAAATCGGCAGCAATCTCATCTCTGGACAAAGCTAAGAAAATGATTTCTCTTCCTCCTAGCTGCATCGTGAACATTTCAGAGGCCTCTGGTGTTGGAGAAAAAAAAAAAAAATCGCGGATGTGATTCTTGGTATCTTGTGTTGTCTGTCATAAGATGCTGAGAGAACGTACTGACGGACAGGTCATTGGATTTAGAAACGTGTTCTAAACTGACCTATGTTTCCTTAAAGGAAAGAAGCTTGCGCCTGGGATTTAGAAACCTGAAATATATGCTGGAGGTTTCAAAGACGAAAGAAATAATGAAATAGCTTCTTGAATATAGAAACTTGTTACAATAACCTGTACTGAAAATATAAAAAAACAAAAACAGTTCCTATAATTTCATCGTTTCAAAACAGGAAAAAAAAGTGACGAAAAAAGAAACAGCTCATCGAATTTAGACACATTCCGAAAATTTCTTAGGGAGAGAGAGAGAGAGAGAGAGAGAGAGAGAGAGAGAGAGAGAGAGAGAGAGAGAGAGAGAGAGAGAGAGATCCCGACCCTTCACCTCCGGTACAACTCAACTCTCACCTACCCCCCAACATCTCAACACACTATCTCCCTACTGATGTACATCACCCTACTATATCAGAGAGGGAAATCTAATTAGTCACATCTTACCTAATCAACCTCCCCTGCTCTGGTACTGCTCACCTAACTCACCTCATTTCCCATTAGGAAACAAGTTTTTTATATCTTTTTTCTTTTTTTTTTCTTTCCCTATTGCTTCAGGTGGCCTCTCATCGTTTCCCTTCAATAGTTTCCAATCACCTTCTCTTCTTCACTAAGTCTATCCCACACCTCTTTCTAAACTCTTAGATTGTTCAATATTCTTTTCTGTGTCTCTTTAGCATCTTTCCTATGTTTCATTTCAGGTCTGACGTCGGTGAGAACTTTAGTCTTCGAAATAAGAGACAAGAAAAAAAAATATTCATACAAAAGCCCTCTCCTCCCTTTCCCTTTTTTTGTGTATAAAGTTTCTGGCTTATCATTTTTGGCCTATCAATATTTCTCCTGATTAGTTCACTTGTTAGATCTGCAAATTATACCCCTCTCTCCCAGGTGTAGGTTGGAAGATAAGATTATACACTGACTTATACATGATTGAAGCATTTCATGAATAACTACAAAAATACCCAAGCAAATGAGAGACCCAGAGGAAAACGAAGGGAAGGGAGAGGATATGAAAACGAGAAGCGTAGATGAGTACTGGGAAGAGTTGGATAGGTTAAGCAAAGTCTGAAAAGGGGGAGAAGTAAATCACTGGTGAGAGTGGCTATGCTGAGTGAAACTCTCCCCTCCCCACTCTCACAGGTTTGCTGATTACACGGAGAGGAGGAGAGGAGGACAGGCTCATGACTCCTGCTTCCTATGTTTTATGCACCTTCTAATTCTTCTACCTTGCTACATCTTCCCCGGCTCTCAATCCCTGCCCATCTGTCTCTTTCCTCCTTGTCTCATTTCGTTGCTTCATCTTTATATGTAACCTTATTTCTTGTTCTCTTGCTTTCTTGTCTCTCCTTCTGCTTCTCTCTCCCAGTTCTTCCTCTTCCTCTAGCCGCCTAATCTTACTCCAAACCCTCACCTCTTGCTCTCCGCTACTTCTCCTTTCCCATAACGTCTTCCCTTGCACCACTATGAACTTTCATTTGCTTTTCTCTCTTCCTCCCATCCCATGCCTCTCCTTGTCCCTACCACCGTCACCCCTACCGGCCATCATAAGTAGGCGGCCCTAACCACTGCTTACCTGCTACCTGCCCCTGCTATCTGCTCCCCCTACTGCTTCTGCTAGTTAAGGCAAGGTGTCCTACGGTGTCTCAGACCTCAATCACGCACCCACACACACGCCCACGCACCTTTTGTTCCTCAACACACACACACACACACACACACACACACACACACACACACACACACACACACAACACGCGCATCTAAATCATCAGAACGAAAATATCTACGTTATCTCCCAAATCTTATATAATTCCCGTGTCCCCCAAAGTCATGGGATCCATAACTTCGAAATCGGGCTCGTACCTTGACCTTTTTGTCAAACGAAGTCGGAGAGCGAGTATGCGAACACCGGCGGGTGGCGTTGTCCCTAGATCCATTCATCATATTTATCTCTTATTCTTTTATTTATTCCCCGCCCGGCCTTGTCGCTAGAGCCGTAGTGGGCGGAGCGTGGGAGGCAGAGAGGCAGCGTTTCCTCCTTACCGACGGTAGAACTTGCCTCGCACCTGTTCTTGACTCGCCTCGGCTCGGCTCGGCTCGGCCGGTCGTCAGGAACGAGTACTTCGATGTCGGCTCACGAGGAGGACCTTGACGAAGTCGCGTTCCTGTCCAGGAGGAACTTACTCCTCATCGCGGCCGGTTGTCAGGAGCGTGGACTGCGATGGCTCAGGAGGAGGACCTATGCGAGGTCATCAGGAACGTTGACTTCGATGTTGGCTCCTGCGAAACCTTTTGACGAAGTCGTGATCCTGTTTGAATCCCCCCCTCCCCCCCTACCAGCCGTTCTGATGGCTGAAGTATCGCTGGACTATCGGTCACCTGTAGGACACTCCTTGTGCAGGCCTTGCCCGGTCGCCAGGAATGTGGTTCCAGGAGGAACATGACTTCGAAGCTGGTTCACCCTCCTGCTGGCTCCCGGGGAAGGTCCTGGGAAGTCATTCTGGAGGGTGACTTTTTATTCCCCCTGTTTCTTCTAGCGTGTCGTAGAGCCAAGTCTTCTGCAAGGAAGTTATCCCTTCCTGTTTCTCTGGATCATAACTTATAACAGGAACTGTTTTTAATTTTCTTCATCTCCTTTTTCTTTGCTCGACTTATTCATTATCATCATTATCCATTCTTCATCGATCCCCTCTATATTATCATTCCCGTATCTCCCAGATAATCACCATGACCGGGTCGCCACCGTGCGATCATTACCAGCTTGAAGGCTACACCCTTCCCCAGGGGGTCAAAGGTCATTAGTAATACAAGACCCGTGAAACTGTCGCTCCAGAGAACGGTAGCGGCGACACCCGCTGGTTTAAGGGATCATCTTTAAGTGGGCTCCGGCACATAGGCGGGGACGCGATTATAGACATATTATTCATCAGTCCTGGAATTATCGTCTTCTCCATCTCCTTCTCCCCCCTTATCTTCCATCTTTAAAGGAAGGAATAAAACATGGAGTCCAAGCAAAATCAAAAGAATAAAAACATGGAGTCCAAGCAAAATCAAAAGAATATGTATTTGATTAAAATGATTCCCTCGTTCACATAATTATGAAAAGAGAGAAAATGATCATCAAAATTCTATAAACAGGAGGTAAAAGGACTTGATTCCCACTGGGATAAGAAAGGAAAATTGACTTAATGTCCAGGAATGGGGAGGATATATGGCTCAGTTCCTATATATAAAAGAGAGAAAAAATATATTCTTTCTGATATGGGGCGAAAAACAGCTTTAGCTCGGTTCCTTCTGTTATAAATCATATATACCCCTCCCTGTTATGGCGACGGATTTCAGACCTGGCGTTATATATTACTATAGGGTATTGGCTGATGGCTGGTCCAGTTCTGAGAGAGAGAGAGAGAGAGAGAGAGAGAGAGAGAGAGAGAGAGAGAGAGAGAGAGAGAGTGGGGGGGGGGGGGTTGTGGACTGAGTGCCATCAAGCCAAGTGTATGTGAGGCATAACGAAAAACACTTGACAACTGCTGAAGTGCTGGCTCACTGTGCTGCCATCATCAACCTCATCAGCGAGGAAATTAAAAGAAAAAAAGATATGTGACATTTCAGAATGACTGTATTATACAAAGTGGCTCATTTTCAATGCACATGTTACAATAGGAACATAACAACATTTTTTTCAGACATCAAATATCATCAGCGATTACAAAAAAAAACAGTGGTCATCATTATGGACATGTCAAAGGGCAAAAGAAAACTTGCTCATCTGAGCATACAAGTAAATTCCAGAGGAAATATGTGAACGAGAAACAATATTATAAGATATAACAAACAGGTGTATCTGTACTACCCCGCAAATAACGATGAGGCGATGCATTTCATGGTAAAACAGAGAATTCATGCAAAAGGTTTCATAAGCTTAGGTGAAATGTAGGAGTTAGGAACGAATGTTTTTGTTTTTCTTTTTCATTAAAGAGATTTTCATCATATGAGCGATTGCAACATCTGCAACAACATCCATTATCATGTGTTCACATCGAATGATTTATGTCCAAGTGAAAGAAACGAGGTCTAATAAGTTACTCCACACAACGTGTCAGCTTACCAGACAAGCAGCTTTCCTCCAACAGAATAATGCGTAATTAGGACGTCAGTGTGGTGAAGCCAGCGAGGGGAAATACTGGAGACGCTCACCCCCACCATTCCCCTCAGGTCAAGGCCTTACTTAACCTTGCAGGTCAGGTCTCAGTCGGTGGGGGTCACTCAACGGCTGAAGGTTACTTCTAGCCAGAGGCAAGGGCTAGACGTAGACACACGCGAAGGTGACCAGAGCGTGCATGTATGATGTAGTTCCTCGTCTCTGTCATTGTTAATGCCAATTCAGAAGGGTCTGTCATGGACCAAAAGTGTATGACGGTGACAAAAAACAACTGTATCCAAAATCTGTTTTTCCTTCATATATATATATATATATATATATATATATATATATATATATATATATATATATATATATATATATATATATATATATATATATACATATATATATATATATATATATATATATATATATATATATATATATATATATATATATATATATATATATATATATATATATATCTTCCTTGTACTTGGCTTACTCTTTAACGTGTAAAGATTTGAGCCATTAATGTGATTTCCTTGGCAAAGTTTAAAACAAAATATCATTAGGTAATTACATCCATTAAACTTTGCTTGTTAAAGCACGTTTTTGTTTTGGAACTTTACACAATCTTCAAATATTTCTCGGAACTGGAACGCTAACATTACACCACCGTACCTCAGCCTCGCCATTTTGTTGTCCAATTTATCATTTTCTTTCAAGAATTCGTCTTGCGAGACATATAGTTTCATCTCTCTTCAGTAGGTCACCAAGTCCTCTTCTTCTTATTCATGTCTTTCCTCTTGATCCCTCCCCTTTTCCTCTCCAGTGACAGAGAGAGAGAGAGAGAGAGAGAGAGAGAGAGAGAGAGAGAGAGAGAGAGGAAGAAAAAAGTCTCTGCTACTTAAGAAAACATTTGTGGGTTTAATTTTTATTGGCAGAGGCCCCACCCTGGCTAACTTTTACCCTCTCCTCACATCTGAGACCACACGACCTCCTTCTTCCCTACCCTGTGGTCGTAAACTTTGGATCTTCCCGAAGGACATCTCCCAGGTGCTAATAAGGATCTTGATTACCATCTTCCCAGGGGGTTTAAAGACTTCACAGGAGGAGTCCCTTGAAGGACCCACCCTCCCCTATTCCTCCCATGGGTCAATTTCTCTTGAAGTGGGAGCTTCGAGGGACCTCATTTCCCATCATCTCAAGGCCTGGCGTACCTCAGATTGGAAAGGTTGAGGATATACTGCTTGCTGTCCCCTCAAGACTTTCAATAATCCTCAAGTACGGGTCTTTTGAGGATCTTGTTCGCCATCAGGAAGAGGAGGAGGAGGAGGATTAAGGGAAGGAGGAGGTAGGGGGCTGGCTGCTGGTCCTTCGTCGCCTCCTTCTGCAGGATATTGGGTCTCCTCTCTCCCAGGTTATTGGCAGGGCTATTAGAACACTCGCCTCGTCTCTTGCTGGGCTCTCTTGTTTACACTTTTCTTCAAGAACTGTTTTATTTGGGTTTGGTTTCCCGGGTCCGGGGTCTAATGTTTCAAGGCTCCGGATCCGACTCTCACAAATTGCGTTTTGAAGTCTGTATTCCCTCTGTCTATCTCTTTCTTTGTTGACTCTTCTCTTTCTCCTTCTCTATCTTTCTCTTAGGGGAGTGCTGCCACCTGGTCCCTGCCTAATGGCAAGACATCGCCATATGTACGGGTAGGTAGATCAAGGGGGAGTGGGTGGTACTCTTCGCTTCTCTCTCTCTCTCTCTCTCTCTCTCTCTCTCTCTCTCTCTCTCTCTCTCTCTCTCTCTCTCTCTCTCTCTCTCTCCCTCCCTCCATCTATCTACTTCCCTATCTCTGGTTTTATGTTTACTATCTCTATTCAATCTCTCAACTGTCACTTACTTCATTTTTGCTGCTGACCTTTTCACCTCCTCACTCCCTCGGCTCATCTCTAACTCCCGCAGCTGACCCCCAACCAAGCTCACCAACCACCTCCCACTCTCCACTATCTCACTCACTCTCCCCCGCTTACATTCACTGACATTTCCCCTACCCCTAACCTCCCTCATATGCATCCCTCCCCCCTCATGCCTCATTCACACTGCCTTCCTCATCCCTCATAACCTCACAATACTTCGATCACACAGCAGCACGAAACAGCATTAATTCCTCCCTTGTAAAGTACTCTCCTCCCCTCCGCCGCCGCATAACTATCAGAATCTCGGTCTTTGATAGTAGTGGTCTCTGGAAGCGGTCTCATGAGCAGGAGCTGGTCTACATCTTTGTACCGGACTAGACGGAGGAAGATGGATTGCCCCGCTCGTCTTGCTTGCTTCAGACACTTGAAAATCCCGCCTGTCGGGTCGAAGTTCTTGTTCTTTATATGACCCTCATCTTTTTTTCCCTACCCCAAAGCGTCATGTATAACAAAAGACTAATATATATATATATATATATATATATATATATATATATATATATATATATATATATATATATATATACATATATACATATATATTGTATTCATATATACACACAGTATGCTCTTGAGAACATCCGTTCTAGACTGCCGTATGACTTCCGCTGTTTATACAGCCTTCAATAATACTCCAGAACTTAAATTTCATCCCAGACGAGAGAGAGATGTAAATAAAGCCAAGACCCAGAGCCAGAGCCTTATTGAAATATGCCTCTGGTATGACGGTATGATACAGACGAGCATACTTGTGCATGATATACAGGGATGACGTGGGTATACTCCCCTTCTTCAAGAGATGTCTCTGGTATGACCTAGTATATAACAGAAGCAAGTATGTCTATGAGTGATATACTAGCATGATTGAGGCAAATTAACACCATCAGACACTGGTATGCTGTTAGTCTTCAGAAATCTGGAGGGTCTTACGCCTCTTATTTAATTGTACTTGCATGGTTTCTTAAAAAAAAATATTGGTAAATGTGTACCTTATAATATTTCACATTAAATACGTGATTTTCGTGAATTCTTCATAAAATTCTCTTGTTTTCTTCAGTCTTCGTTTTTCGTCTCTGTCTCACTGAACTGTTTCTACACGCTGTCGCAATGAAGTTCTTTCTTTTCTCTTCTTTTCATGACTGTCCGCCTTTTCCCGCGTCATCGACGTAGCGCTAGGAAGAGACAAAGAAATGGCCTTATTCTCTCACATCCATTATCGATCTATATTCTTTATACCTCTGCAGTCTTTCTGTAATTTTCTTCCAAAACAGAATTAGTATTCCGAGGTAAAACAATCTCAGCCAGAGAAGTCCCATAAAAGAAGGTTCGCAAATGTGAAATTCTACGTATCAACCTTAGTTCTTCGCAGTTCACAATGATTCTGATGACCTCATCCATGCAAAGTCAGTATGATGCGAACTTCCCTTGTTCCAGGAACTCTGGAAGTATCAGTGATGCAATATGTCCTGGAACCTCAATCTTCTCCTCCCATTCCCCCCTCTCCCCCCCCTTCCCCTTCCATCTTTCTTGGGCAAAACTGTACGGCCTCATAAGCAGTTTTGCGGCAACCATCAGCCGGCCGGGGCTCAAGTTTTACAAAAAAAAAAAAAGTCATCTATAAAGTCATAAACTCCTGGGCTTCCATTAGATGTTCTGTGAATCAATAGGGAATTTCTTGGAACTCTTGAAGGACGTCCTCTGAAGAGCCCTTGGTTGCTGTGGGACACTGGATGAAAGACATTGTGGTATGAGTCGATGCTTACCCCACACGAGAAGACGTTCTCTATAGCTCACAAGGATATAATGATGTCCAGCTGGATCTGGGAGGGTATTAGTACAAGCCAGGGACTCACGCCACCCGGTCACAACTCACAACATTAAGTTTCTGCGTGATGTTGTTGCCACACTTTCACACATGCGTCACAACTAATGGGGTAATTCTCCGAAGCAGGATGGGTGGAAATAAATCAGTTTTATGCGTCTACTGCAGTCTTAATGGCGTTCTGACACTCATCCCTACGATAGATAGACTTATATCTATTCCTTTCTTTTTTCCTTTTATTCTTTCTTTTTTCTCTCTCTCTCGAAGGCCCAGGTGTTCGATTCCCGGCAGCGAGAACTCTGGACAAAAGCCGCTGTGTCAGTGAAAATAACGGAGACAAAGAAACAAAGAAAAAGGAACGGAAACATAGAGGAGAGAGAGAGAGAGAGAGAGAGAGAGAGAGAGAGAGAGAGAGAGAGAGAGAGAGAGGAACGCTATTTCCCCGATGACTCCCAACAATGAACAAAGACTAATAGCGATCAATGGCAATTTCAAGATTGCACTAAAGGAAGACATACTGTTGGCAGTTCTGTGGCAGGATGCGAGTCGTGCAGGGGGGCTATATTGGTCTAGCAGGTGCTTAAACGGTCTACCCCGTGACTAATTGGTCTAGGAGGTGATTAACTGCTCTACCGGGGGGATTAATTGGTTTAGTAGGCGAATAAATGACCTAAAAGGTGACTAATTGGTGTGAAAGGTGGCTAAATTGGTCGAGTAGGTGATTTAATGACTGACAGGTCTCTGAAATGGTTAACTGGTCGAGAAGGCCGGTCATTATTCTACGTGCTGCTTAATTGATCCGGCAGGTAATTAGTCAGTCTTCCTAGTAGGCAAGTAGTATTACAGGTGACTAATGGGCCTAAGAAGGAACTAAATGGGCTACCAGGCGAGTGATTAAGCAGTCAAGGGGAATGGAGGTCGAAGAACAAGCAGGGGAGAGAGAGAGAGAGAGAGAGAGAGAGAGAGAGAGAGAGAGAGAGAGAGAGAGAGAGAGAGAGAGAGAGAGAGAGAGAGAGAGAGAGAGAGAGAGAGAGAGAGAGAGAGAGAGAGAGAGAGAGAGAGAGAGAGAGAGAGAGAGAGAGAGAGAGAGAGAGAGAGAGAGAGAGAGAGAGAGAGAGAGAGAGAGAGAGAGAGAGAGGATTAATTAGAAACAGTAGTTACCTGATGTGACCCATCTAAAACACGTCTGGAACACAGCAAGGGTTAGATGGGCGTCTGTATTCTTGACAAGATAACAACCATTCTCAGCTTAGCGGGACCTGATATGAAGGAAAGATAGCCGGGGAACAATTAACCAAGAGGCGAGCAGGTAAAAGAGATACAAGATTCAATGAGACACAAGAGAAGGTGGTAGCAGTATAAAGCTGGTTCAGCAGCAGAAACTGATTTCAAGCAGGGGAAAAAATTAAGCAGAATTGACACCAATCATCATTCCTTACTCCTTCAGCAGGAAAGAAATGAAATTATTTCTTCCTTTACTAACCTTCTACGACAAAGATAAGAAAGATAAATGGAAGGTAAGCAGCAAGTAAGCAGATACAGCGGAAGGCATAAGCGTCCTGTATAGCAGGAAGGCAGAAGGGGTGAGGCCTATACTAAAAAAAAAAAAGGATCCTTAAGTATATAAAAAAAAAAGCCATACCAGCGTATCGAAGCAGAGATATAAGCAGTGAATTCCGGAACACAGAAGCACATCAGCAGTTAAGAGTAGCAACAGGAGACCTAAATAAGCGATCACGCAGCAGGAAAGAAAAGGATGAAGCAGGCAAAGCAGAGGACAACCCTAGCAGGAGACGGGAAGCAGGCATTGATGACAGGTAGCGCAAGAAACAGAGGGTAAACAGCGAGACAGAAGAGTCAACAAGACGGTTTAGAATGGAGGAAGACAGAATGTCTGAAATGGGTTTACCAGCCCCGATAGTAAAGCTTGAAGCTGGCAAAGTTAGCGTTGGTAAGGTTAACGTTAGTTAACTTAATGGAGCAAAGTTAATGCTGGTAAGGTCAACGTCTAGTTAGCTACCGACTGGAAAACAAGAACAACAACTAACAAAAACAAAACGAGAACAACAACTAACAAAAGCAGTCATAGCAGGGTAAGAAAATAGTAACAGAAACATAACGGATACAATTATTGCGGCAACTGTACAGCGCCTCTCCGTTAACAAGACAACGTAATACTAGCTTGGTCTATGTTTAATTACACGAATAAAACATTTCAGAAAAACTAACAAAACTAAGAGATTTAATTTACGTTCACATTAACAAGTATAACAAAAATTCTGCTCTCTCTCTCTCTCTCTCTCTCTCTCTCTCTCTCTCTCTCTCTCTCTCTCTTACCCACAGTTTTTCCACACCTCTCCACCCCACAAAACACCCCCCCCCCACCCACCCGTCCCCACACATCAAGCACCAGCTTCGGCGCGTCTGTGTTATCAGCAACCATGGCGGTTATCTGCATGACGAAGGACACCTTCATATTGTTATCCAACTCCTGGCGAGAATGGTCGCGTTCACGCCGTCCGACCCGGCACCCCAGGGAGAATTTATGGAGGGAATTTAGTACCTGTTCCGGTAATTCGAGGCTTCCCAGTTCACTGGTCTCTCCAGTACTCCCACACACACACATCCAGTTATCCGGAGCTCCAGTGATTCATTTGGGTGTTTCAGAATCGGGCCGCTCCCCGTTTATGAACCTCGGGTAATCTAGATTTCTGTGTACCAAGGGAATCACTTTACTCCAGTTTTCACGCGTGAGTGAATCGTTTACAATTTTGAATCTGTATGACTCATTAGTGAGGAATTTTTGAATAGCCAGATGGATGATATTTGCAACTGCATTATCCGTGATTCCGTAAATCAATGGATTGAGTCCTGGTTCGAGTCTTTGGACTGTGAAAATCCATGCTTCTCGTTGTTCAGACTTACACTATATTTTCCAAGGCATCTTTCGTCATCTCGTGATTGCGACTGACGTATGGCAACTTACTTTACCCGTAGGCTGGATGTCTGACCTTCAGTATGACCGTCAGCGGTATCAAAATGGCAGAAGCTGGCGCAATCAAAGCGTAAACCGTGTCGAGACCTCTTGAAAATGAATAATTTTTCTTCCCTTTTTTCCATCCGATCGAACATTTGCGACTGACTTGCATCCCAGGGGGGAGCAGGAAACGAGAGAGAGAGAGAGAGAGAGAGAGAGAGAGAGAGAGAGAGAGAGAGAGAGAGAGAGAGAGAACGGAAACTAATCCTCCACACGCTTCTTTTAATCACCCTGAGAGACGAGTCCCAAAGTTGAGGGAAAAGAAAATCGAACGTGGAGATGCGAGGGCCGGGTAAATATCGGAAATGCTTGAGGTGACATGGAAAGCGTTTCAGATTGTGGCGAACCATTGAGAGGGTTTGAGGGCGGTCGGCTCCGAGATCTGATTCCGGGACGCCGATCGATCTTCATTTCATATTTAAAGGTCGACAGCTCGGGTTCTCCCACCCATTGTGGCCCGATGCCTTCCTGGGAATAGCTCGTGTCGAAGATCCTTCAGCGAGGCTGGGGGTAGGAGGATAAGATGAGGGTGGTGGGAATACAATGGGTAAGAACACATGAATGGGAGGGACAATCTAGGACAGATATATTTTTATACGGGGGTGGATGGGGGAGGGGGGATTATTTACCTCCCTCGAAAGGCTAGCGCGTAGCGCTCACCGCGGGAAAGTGTGGAAAGAGACTAATGATTGTATATAATATAAATATGAATGGATGAATCTTAGAATATAGTAGAAAGGAAAGACAGTAGTACAAACGTTTTTCTATGCTTAAGAGACGAAAAAGAGTATATATGGGACGGAAGTATATATATATATATATATATATATATATATATATATATATATATATATATATATGAATCAATTCTGAGGGATACACGAAGCATCCGAGTACAAACCTTGAAACAAAATGCACGTAAATGAAACGCTGATGATCAAGTGAAGGAAAAAAGTGAATGAATCTTTCGGGTTTGAAGGGTCGCTCCATGATAAATGATAAGATAAAATGTCACCCAATAAAGCTTGGTTGGTAAGGTGGAAGTTGGGAGAGGGTTACCCACTAATTGATACTAGATGAGTGGATGTCAGAGGAAAAGATGGGAGAGGGATATGCACTGACAATCACTGGGGAACAGATGGATGGTCGTAAGGGGGGAAAAGGAGAGGACAGAGTAGTTTGTGGAAGATTTTAATGAAGGATGAACAAGGTGGATAGGGAATCTTCGATAGATATAGAGGAATAGATGAATGGTGCTGAGAGATAAAGAGAGGATAGTGTGGTTAAAGGATGATATTAGTGAAGGATAAGCAAAGTGAAGAGTTCGATGCAGTGAAATGGAAGATATCCCGACCTAATGATGGTAAAGAGAGGGGACAACAAGATCCACTAATGATACGAATCGAAAATATAACAGAAAATAACGAAATCAAACCAAGAAACAAAAAATATTCTGGGTAGCTGGAGAAGGGAGGTGAACACGCAATATTAAGTGAATAATGGACAGGGGAAAAAATATTCCTTGACAAATGCACTCCCCAGCACACGTTAACATTTGGGGCCAAACGCCGCTTCGCCAGCTCAGGCCCTGCACTAAACTTTATGAAACCAATCCGACCAAATCGCGAATACGCGCATTCACATTCCGTGCTTTTACAATTTCAGAATCCTCTCGAAAATTACAGCGAAACATACAGTCGGAAAATTATTCACATGAAAATAGTTTGTTGAACATCAGTGCTCGAATCGCCCCCTTTAAATTGATGTGATTTCTTTTTTTTTTAAGGTAGATTATATCAAATAGTCTATTGTTAAATTATTTGTCAACACGCATCGAAGTGGGCCCCTGTGGAGTCTACAGACAACGAGGGTGTGAACCTGGAAAGTCTTGTTCAGAAGCAGTGAGATCAAAGTCAGCACAGTGTCTCTTGCAGCTCAGGATATAAACGTGTGAAAATGTGTATCTACGAAGCCGTGCGAAAGCGTTGTGTGTTACATGTTTTGGCAAGGTAATTAAGCTTTTGAGAAAGTTAATTTTTGGCACCATCATGGGCAAAAACTATGCATCTTTTTTTTTGGCGAATTTTGTTTGCGTAATGTCGCTTTAGCCAAGTTTTTAAAAAAGAATCTCTCATCATAATGACCAAATTAAGTTTTTCCTGTTAGTCCTTCGTCCAAAAGCAAAATACAAGATACATTTTATCAGCTCCTTTAACTAACTCTTCACCTTTAGAGCAAAGATGTATAATCAAATTCATTAATTTTACTTACAAAAACTACGCAGTGTATTACAAAAATCCTACAGTATCTATTACCTACCGAACCAAAATTGTAAGATTTTCGCCTGGAAAGTTTAAAAACGAAAATTAGCGTTGCCGAAGGGAAGGGTGTCTTCCCTAGCCGGCCTGGAGATGTGTACTTATTATACTTTACCCCACTTTAGGCAGCATTTGTGAATACTCCTATATCCAATGCACCCAACCTTCTACACGGTAGGGAGGAAGACTAGCTTCTGTTCTTAGGACTACAACTGAATACAAACTTAAGAAGTATTTTACTGAGGATAAGGAATCGTTAATCCTTATCAATTACATACTCTCAGTAAAATCCTTCTTACTGTATTGTGATGCAAGAATCAACGGGTGTGCAGGGCGCATGCGTCGTGGGTGATGGATCAGTAGAGCCATGCGTCATGGTTTAAGGGTCCGTAAGGCGACTGCGTCCGGCCGTCTGATCATTTTGCGATTTCTTGATCGATGGTTGTTCAAACTTGGCCGCATAGTACGTGCTGCGTGCACGCCTTCGAAGCCTGATTCTATATCCTGCACCGCTGACTTCTGGAACTCTTCCCCTCTTCCCTAACAGCTACTCTTTCCCCTAAACCGCTAACCTCCTTTAGCCCTTAAATTTTGGGGAATCACTTAAGGCTCGGCCTTGAAAGAAAGGACTTTCGTTCAAGACCCGAGTCTGCCACACGAAGAGGAAAAGGTCTTGTACGTGAATCTAAGTAGTTCTAACGCCATTACAGGGAGGACTTGTGTGGTAAGATGTGCGTCATATTGGCAGACTTCATTACTTTTATCAAGGATGGGTTGGTCGCGTGGGTGGAGGGAGGGAATGTTGGGGGTTTGGATCGGACTGATGGTAGGTGTTGGAGATATGTGCCTGGGGTTTGGGATTGTGGTGTTGGAGGTTTGTGGTTGGGGTTGGAGGCGTGGTGGTGGGGTTGGGGGGTTTGTTTCGAGGTTCCAGTGGAGGGAGGGGGAGGGGTTGGTTATTGGGGTTGGGAGGAGGAACGGCTCCAGTGAAGCTGCTGCCTGCCGGAATCATCAGAAACTCATTTGTGTCTTCAAACTGGGAAATGAGGCAACATAATGACCCTTAAGGATCTGGAGGCAACTTGTATCCTAGTTTGACTTCAACCTTTTATTGACCCCTGATGTGAGTTGCCAACACACACACACACACACACACACACACACACACACAATGCAGTGTAGGACCATGACAGTGGGCACAGTTTTCAATATCTATCTAGCCTGAAACATTGAATTTCCAGCGCGGGTTCCACTCTCACAGTGAATGTGTATATATACGGTACACTGAAAACCCAGGTCCGGTCAGAGGTCATGTCTTTATATCCAAAGGTCGTACCGTCGTGCACAAGGGTCGTACCGTCGTGCTCAAGCGTCGTACCGTCGTGCTCAAGGGTCGTACCGTCGTGCTCAAAGGGTCGTACCGTCGTGCTCAAGAGTCGTACTGTCGTGCTCATATGATTCATAAGGGAAAAAAAAAAAAAGGAACTTAATTTACTACAGGTTCTATTTTTCATCTACCCAAAGTCTTGGCAGATTCAACCATCCTGAACATGGTAAGGGTCAGTGGTAACTGGCTCTCCAAGAAACAAAATATTCCTACATACATAACATCTCTCACCCTATCTTACATTATCATACCTTACCTTGATCGAACCTCCTATTCTTACCCCACCAACATCTTACCTTCCCCTAACCAACCTTACTCGACATTCTAACCTTACCATACCTCACGTTACCCAGCCTCACCTTTCCTTAACCAACCTTTTTTCCCTTCTCATGGGTCACCTTACCTTACCTTACACCCCAAGCAGTCCCCCACTTTTTTCTTTGTTTATCATCTTTATATCATTCTGTCTTCTACTTCTCCATTCATATGCTTTGGTCTAAGAAAAATACCTATCAGTGTTTTTATCCTGTATTTCTTTCTTTAATTCATTTGTGTGTGTGTGTGTGTGTGTGTGTGAGAGAGAGAGAGAGAGCGTTGGGAAGACACGGTAAACACGGATACAGAGGCTCTCGTGTCATTAATCTGGTAATTAAGTTAGCGACCGCCCAGGAAAGCAATTAGAAGTAAGTTAGACGAAGAAAAGAGCAAGAAGCGTTAATTTCTCTGATTCATATATGTTAGCTTGCCTCTCTCTCTCTCTCTCTCTCTCTCTCTCTCTCTCTCTCTCTCTCTCTCTCTCTCTCTCTCTCTCTCTTCTCTCCCCCTACGTGTGCGGTGAACGCTACGCGCTAGCCGTAACCCAGGCAAAATCCCCTCTAGAACCTTCCCACAAATAAAGTTATTTTTGTTTCTTGTAAAAGTCGTGTAAAAATGTCTTTCCGAACTGATTATAAATCTTTAAATTCGTTCCACAATTCTGTTTCTCCAAACTGCTGGACAGCCTCAATCCCTGCTTCAGTTTCTTTCATATGTCTATTTCCTCATATTGATTATCAGCTTCCATTTCTATTTCCTTGAGTCAACAGATGCAGAAAAAAAATCCTATATTTTTTCCTCCTGGCTAACTGAAGCAATGATTCACATGCCATTCGCACGATCCATTTTCTTTTATGTAACTAAATTCCTTGGCATTTCTTTAATGGTCTGTTATTAGATGGTTCAAACATTATCTTCCCCTTCTAAAGAAAATCAAATTAATAATAATGTTTATAAGAGGTAGTGAACCTCTCATTCAACTTAAGGTATTCCATTTTCCCTTTCATGTTTATAACGACTCTTGTCTGTCCTTCTCAGAGTAAGGCTTTAACATTTTTTTTTTTTTGTAATCTTCACTTTTACATGATTCTTTCTTTCGCATCTCTCTCTCTCTCTCTCTCTCTCTCTCTCTCTCTCTCTCTCTCTCTCTCTCTCTCTCTCTCTCTCTCTCGTTTTCTTTTCTTCTTTACAGAGTTCTTCCTTTTCTTTCGCATCTCTCTCTCTCTCTCTCTCTCTCTCTCTCTCTCTCTCTCTCTCTCTCTCTCTCTCTCTCTCTCGTTTTCTTTTCTTCTTTTCAGGGAGTTCTTCCTGATGGTGATTATATTTCGTCTCCCTCTGTTTACTGTCTCATTAGTAAACATTTTTCTCCTGCTTCATCTTGTCCTTGTAATTTTCTGTAGAACAAGGAGTAACAGCCAGGTTAAAATTATGCTAATTAGACCCTTATCCCACGTGAATTATTATTATTATTATTATTATTATTATTATTATTATTATTATTATTATTACTATTATTATTATATTCATTATTAATATTATCATTATTATTATTATTATCATTATCATTATTATCATCATTATTATTATTATTATTATTATTATTATTATTATTATCATTATTATTATTATTATTATCATTATTAATATTACTAGATCATCCTGTCAACACTGCAATATCCGCATTAACGATCTCAGGCCAATTAATCACCCTTGTGAAATTACTTCTCGTGGCCTGAATGGTGAAAAGGAGAATCTATAATTAAAACTATCCTCCCTCCCCTCTTTTTATTTCTCTTTATATATATATATATATATATATATATATATATATATATATATATATATATATATATATATATATATATTTTTTTTTTTTTTTTTTTTTTTTCATACTATTCGCCATTTCCCGCGATAGCGAGGTAGCGTTAAGAACAGAGGACTGGGCCTTTGAGGGAATATCCTCACCTGGCCCCCTTCTCTGTTCCTTCTTTTGGAAAATTAAAAAAAAAAAAACGAGAGGGGAGGATTTCCAGCCCCCCGCTCCCATATATATATATATATATATATATATATATATATATATATATATATATATATATATATATATATTAAAGTAACTTTCCTTGCTGGAGCACTCACAGTCAGCCTGGTTGGCCAGAAGAGTCAGCCCCGAGACTCCAACATTCTCAAAGTAAAGTTTGCATCAGTTACAAGTTGGCCCCCAACTCACTGGTTCAAAGGAAACTTTCCTTTAAGCTATAAGGCCTCTCTCTATAGTTTTACCCTCGTGTAATTAGAAATTGTTGCTACCTGTTGGACTGGGCTTTATATATATATATATATATATATATATATATATATATATATATATATATATATATATATATATATATATATATATATATATTCGAGTCATGTGGTATACAGGGGTTGACGTGCTGTCAGTGGATTGAAGCAAGGCATGTGAAGCGTCTGGGGTAAACCATGGAAAGCTGTGTAGGTATGTATATTTGCGTGTGTGGACGTGTGTATGTACATGTGTATGGGGGGGGGGGGGGTTGGGCCATTTCTTTCGTCTGTTTCCTTGCGCTACCTCGCAAACGCGGGAGACAGCGACAAAGTATAAAAAAAAAAAAAAAAAAAAAAAATATTCGAGATATACCTTCATCTAGATTTTCATATTTCATATATCTATCATGGCTTATTAAGCCTGTAAATCAACTTCAAAATAACTGAAGTACTGTATCATCTACATATATTCAGTGGGTCTTATAATAATATAGTTATAATATCTACTTAAAACGACAGTAGGGTGCAGATAGCATGTAAGGGTACCAAAAAGTTGATTATTTGTTCTACCTTCTAAGGTCTCCAAGAAAATACTCGCGGGGCAAGTATATATAAAATGGGATTTTAGGGGAGGAAATGGGCGTGGCTCTGGACGACTTGTGGGCGGGCCAAGCGCACAAGACTGCACGCCCAGGCAGACAAAACTTTGACGTCACGTCCTGCCAAGGTTAACTATTGTTTATCAATTGAACAATACAAATAAACGAGAGAAAAATACTTATACATATACACTCTATATATATATTATATATATATATATATATATATATATATATATATATATATATATATATATATATATATATATATATATATATATATATATCCTAATAAGATCCTATCCCAATGTATAAAACGAAAGAGTTCATATGAAAATAATTTAGATATATATACATATATATTTTCTCTCTTGTTTTCTTCTTCTACACACACATAAGGAAAAAAGCTATTCCACCCTTTTGGCCATGCAACGCAGGCGAGGCTATAAAAGAAGGGTGTCAGCTTGTGCACGGAAAGAGTGAGAGAGTGAGGCACTGTGGGGGAAGACGTAACGAAGGAACGTGTACGTAGGTGGTGTGTGTGTGTGTGTGTGTGTGTGTGTGTGTGTGTGTGTGCAGAGTAACCTGGTAAGTTTCTCCAAACAGCCTCGAAGGGACCAAGTGGTATGCTGCAGCTTGAATACCCTTTGTAAGTTTCGTTATGAAATGAGTTTGACTTTGGGGGTATAGCATTGCGGTAGAGGGGGGGGGGGGGGATAGGGTGGCGAGGTGGAGTGGTTGTTGTGTCGTTGGTTTACATCAATGGAGGAATAAATTTTGCGGTAAACTCATAGCAGAAGAGGGGTCTGCTGTGGAATTCTTTCAGCATTAGGGCTGTTTGTTGTGTGGCAAACTAACAAACAACACATGAGGTTTCTTTGTCAGGTAAACTAACATCATGAGAGGAAATAACTGTGAGGTAAACTAAAACCACTAGAAGAGTATGTCTTGTGATACACTCACGACACAAGAAGAGTGAACTGTCAAGGAGGTTTACAAGACTACACAGCGGTTTACTCTCTCGTGTGGGCAAGAAGATTATAACCACTTCATACATCGTAGGTACATAAGAGAAAAAGGAATTTGGTGTACCACGTCTCGTGCAGAACAGTGAGATGTTCTGTTGTTCTGTTGTTATGACAACAATTGAGGGATCTGAACGTGTCAGTCTAAGTTTAAGTTGTCAACAGTGCATGGGGAAGGGACGGGTTCGATGCCACCAAACTGTCTATTTGGAGAACACACATATAAATACACACAAACATCCAAACGTACACACATTCGTACAATATAAACTCACAAACGTATGAGCTTACCAACAAACGCCGGAGCAGTTGTTCAAACATGACGCGAGAGGAAACACACATATAATACATATTCATTGCTTCCTCCACACTAACATGCTGATACATTTTCATTTGTACTTACATATGTTACTGTTTTAACCCACTGTTTGCTTATATACAAATATGTAAATACATACATATATATATATATATATATATATATATATATATATATATATATATATATATATACACATGTGTGTGTGGGGGGGGGGATGTTTACCTTCGGAAAGTTGGAGGAAGCTGTGGCACTCGCATTATTTCACTTAACTTCATGTTTTAAACGCGTCTCGCGAGGGTTTGGTTCTTAGAAAAACCTTTGACCCTTCCTGGCTCGTTCTGGGAGCGGAGGAAAGTCGCCGGTAACGTGTCACTCACGCGAGGAGAATTCACCTTTATGCGCATAAATACTTATGGTGATTTTCCTTAAAGCGAAGTGGACGTAGATACGGCCCTTCGCCTGGCAGTGCAGATTACCAGGTCGGTATGTACTTGAGATATAAGAGGGAAGGTGTGTGTGTGTGTGTGTGTGTGTGTGTGGCAGGTTACCAAAATGGGTGGTGGAAATGTGGAAATGGAATGGGGAATGGTCACTCCTCCGATCGTTGGTGAATTACACACACTACGCTGACACAACCAGGCGATCTCAATCGATTAATTAATGTCCGTATCTCCGGGGCAGTATTTTCTTACCCTCTAAACCACATCTTGCGGCGAGCGCTACGCGCTTGCTCGTCCTAAAGCCAGAATCTCGTCGTAGGCACTTAAGAGGTAGGGAGAGAGACTCACTCTCTCTCTCTCTCTCTCTCTCTCTCTCTCTCTCTCTCTCTCTCTCTCTCTCTCCCTCTCTCTCTCTCTCTCTCTCCCTCTCTCTCTCTCTCTCTCTCCCCCCCTCTCTCTCTCTCTCTCTCTCTCTCTCCCTGCTTGGTGGTAATGTTCCTCCCATCCACCCCCACAAGTCCCCCCCCCCCCCCCCCCCGGGACCTCCCGAGCGGCCTCATTCTCCCCCCTCAGCAGACTGAGGTAACACAAAGGAGTTTATTTGATAATGACTGGGCTAGGTTGAACGCCAGACCCCGCGTAACAAAAGGAATTCACATGCACCGCGATCTGGTGGTAGGATGGGGGGGTAGGGTGGGTGGAGACGGTATGCCTGCCGCTGCTGCTGCCGCTGGAGCTGGTGCTGCTGTCTCACCAGACGGCATGGAGTCGTCAGGAACCACGTCCTGGTTTGAATCCACTCTGAATTCCCTCCTTCTAAGCCGACCGGACGCGGCCCGCCCCACTCTCTCTTTGCTCTCTCCCGGGGTCTTGTTCATTTAACGAAGAACGCTGGAACTCAAGAGGGCAGCGTTAGCGCGCGCGAGAGAGAGAGAGGGACACACGGGAGGGAGGCGAGCAGCACCGCAGCGGGCCCTCGTAAAACACCCGTGTGAGGAGGACTTGTGAATGCCGTCCAGCCTTATGTAAAACGTCGCGGCTGTATGGTGGGGGTGAGGTGAGGACCCTACCATTGCCCGGCATGTGCGCAGGGACCCGTCCTCAAGGAGGTCTTGATGTGTGTCGACGCCGCTCGCTCCGTCCCTGTCGCATTGTCCAGTCATTAGCTCTATTTTCGGGCTTGACTTGACCCGTTGTGTTGGGGGCTCCAGCCGAGATAAGACCGAAAGCATCAGTAGCTCCCGACAAAAGGCTTCTCATATCTAAGTTTGAGGTTTTGGTGAAGGGAGCAGACGGTCGCAAACCTCCAGAGCCTGGGAGACGTAAGGCCGAAAGGATGATGTTGACTCCTATGGTCACTGCGAACTACGTCTCGCGTCTGATCTCCAGTTGAAGAAATGCGAGGAAGATGGAAATCATCTTTTTTTTTTTTTTTCTAACGTTCTACTGCTTAATCTCCCTTTTCCATTGACTCAAATCTCTTGAGCTAGAAATACTTGTCTTGTTAAAGCTTTTGTTTTGAATCTGTCTTACTTCTGGGCAGTAATTTCTCTTCCCAGTGTACTGGGAAGTCGCTAGTCAAATGTTCCTTTTCTCAGCCTCGTATTCTTATTTTGAATATCGTAGGAATTTTCTTTTGTCTCTGATTTGACTGGTGTGTTTCTGGTTATAGTAATACTTTCTTAACCCTTATCTATGCTTACAACGAGACATTGTTTATGGGTCTCCCAACGAGGCATTGTTCATAGGTCTCATCATCTATTAGCCTGCAAATGATAGCAGCAGATTAGTCTCATCTCCCATAGACATTACAGTAACTGCTACATGACGTCATTCGCTCTATCATCCATTTACGTAAACAAGACAACCTCTCACCACTCGGCGAGCACGAGACGTGAGGTTTCCCGCTAGCAACCCCACTCAGCCTGCCTGCGGTCACTCTACCGTCTCCCATTTTGTACATAAATACCACCTATACGATCAAGTTGTCTGTCTGCTGCTGTTCGACTACCTTCGTATCATACCCTATCATCCTCAAGTATGTGATCACCATCGACCTTCCTCACCCCGTCCCGCTGTCGAGTTTCATCTTCCGCTGTAGCGTCTCATCCTACGTGACTTTCCACCAGCATCTCTTTCCCCGAATGAGGATGTCTCCTTCCCCCTCCCTCTCCCTCCCTCCTCGCCAACACCTATTCCCATTACAGCAGCACCAAACAAATCTCCAGCAATCACCGGGCTGGAGATGTACGTGTGGGAGACGTCATTTTTCCCCCTACTCGAGTCAAGTGGTACCCGACACTTGGGAGGGTTCGTGGGCGGACCCTCCTCCATGCCACGAAGCCAGTTTAGTGTGATCCACGAAACGGCCACCATCACGAACCTTACATTCCGACAGATATTCCAGCAGTTTTATGACAGAGGCTCCCGGAGCATCACACGGCCCAAATCCATTTACAGTAAATCCTGCCGCTGTGTAATCTTTGGATTTCTGGGGGCAGGATGCCGCCTCCTCCTCTTCCTCCTCTGCCCCCCGATCATACTCCTTCAGTTTTATACAGTCCTGCCCTCGAGCGCGGATGGTGTCCGCTGCGGACCGAAGATTGCCAATGGTCTCTGGTGTGTGTGTGTGTGTGTGTATATATATACGGCACTCCCACCACGATCTTGGCTCTTAAGTTCGGCTAACATACCGCCGGAGTGGAGGGCGGAGGCGTCTTACACTAAACTTTACAAAAGAGGCGATTTTCTCGAGGGTTTTTTTTTCTTTCCCCCCTTCAGGATCACGACCACATTTCCTGTGCTGAATAGACGCTTCCTCGCCCCGGAGTCTTTGCCATGCACTCGTAAGAGAAAAAGAGAGAAAAAGGAAGAGAGAAAAAAGTAAAAAATGACATTTGTGTCTCCTTTCTATGAATGTAAAATTAGGTCATATATTTTTCACCCCTATCCCCTCCCTCCTCCCTTGCATATAGATGATGTGGAACTCTGGGGAATCTCCACA
This sequence comes from Panulirus ornatus, assembly GCF_036320965.1. Taxonomy (NCBI): domain Eukaryota; kingdom Metazoa; phylum Arthropoda; class Malacostraca; order Decapoda; family Palinuridae; genus Panulirus; species Panulirus ornatus. Next base: position 15,770,955 of record NC_092275.1, read on the forward strand.
GACAAGTAGTGTGTCCGGTCATCTTGACGTGATACGAAAGGGTTAAAAGTCGTTCTGTACCACCGGAAGTTCTCCACGAGGGGTCTAGCCAGGTCAAGGAGTCATTTGACAAGTTTTCAACACGTCCCCCATGTTCTATCTTTGGCCTCATTGCCATCCATGTTCCTGAATTTTTATACTCTTTTTCCTCCCTCCTCCAGCCAGATATAAGGGCAAGACCAATGAGGATCTGGCTCGCTGGTTGTTTACGCTTTAGGCCCATCGAGTGGTTGGGTCATTAAGGCTGATATGCGTCATTTTCGAACGACCAATTTGAAAAAAAAAATTGAAACCCTCAGGTATTTAAGATAATTCACAGGGGTCCACCCTTCCCCCGGAGCTGATTGGTAGATAGGTCCCTGGTTTACGATGGAATGTGTGTGTACATCCAAACACACTATATATATATATATATATATATATATATATATATATATATATATATATATATATATATATATATATATATAAGGTTAAGAGACGGGAACATGAGTGTAAAATTCTTTCCCCATAACACACTAATAGTAATAATCACAAATGGATGCACGATTATAGAACTCTCTCTCTCTCTCTCCCCGGACTGAACATTTAATTACAAATATGCAGTCACACACACACACACACACACACACACACACACACACACACGGACATTCGATACAGTTCGCTAAAAACACATGGCAATGTTTTTCATTTCAAGACACGAATAATTAATTACCAGCCTAGGAAATTACAGTTATTCTACCACAGCATTCCTATACTATTACTATTTATAGGTCAACATTCTCTTGCTTTATTTCAGTATATTCAAATTCACCTTATATTCTGGATAATTATTCTCATATGTATATTTACATATCTTTCGTCAGACTAAAGACTTGACCTATGCTGTGTGACCTCTGTAGTGACCTTTGCTCTGACCTTTTGCTGTGACCTCAGCTAAGACCTGTATTGTCACCTTAGTCTAGCAGAGCCAGTCACGTATGCCTCTTCCTCTGGGAAGTGTCTGAGCCTCTAAGATTGGTACGTCGATGTACTGCAACGAATGAAGGTATACCACTGTGGTGTGAAGGTTTAGCACTGTGGTGTGAAGGTATACCACAGTCGTGTGAAGATTTACCACTGTGGTGTGAAGGTATATCACTGTTGTGTGAAGAGTTACCACTGTGGTGTGAAGGTATACCACTGTGGTGTGAAGGTATACCACTGTGGTGTGAAAGTATACCACTGTGGTGTGAAGGTTTACCACTGTAGTGTGCAGGTTTACCACTGTGGTGTGAAGGTATACCACTGTGGTATGAAGGTTTACCACTGTGGTGTGAAGGTATACCAATGTGATGTGAAGGTTCACCACTGTAGTGTGAAGGTATACCACTGTGGAGAGGCTACTGCTGCAGGATTTTATTGCATTTGCAAACAAAAAATGAGATCAATCGTGTAATGGGTAATTACCCTGAAATGGAGTGTATAACTAAAAGGGATCTACTCTAAAATGTACTTAAGTTTGAACTTCTTTAGAAAAAAAGGGATCTATGCTGATGCCAATGTAATCTAGAACTAACTTAGACAGGAGGGATTTATGCTGAAGTGGATGCAATGTAGAACTAACTTAGAGAGAGAGAGAGAGAGAGAGAGAGAGAGAGAGAGAGAGAGAGAGAGAGAGAGAGAGAGAGAGAGAGAGAGAGAGAGAGGATCTTTTCGAAAGTGGATTTAATCAGGTACTGACATAATCTTATAAACTTGTATACTCTAAAAGGCTTTATGGTGAAATTGGATTTTGTAGGGGATTTTGTACTTCCGTGAGGATTACTGTGAAGGAAAGCTTTATGCCAAAAAAGCTGAAGGGGAGGGATTTCTTTCTATTTGGACAGCATTCTCCGGGAGAAAATCGTGGATTTCTTGTCTCCTTGTCTTGTGTACGAGAAAGTGATTAATCAGCATCACCATTATCATCAGCTACTTAACTGGGTGATCAATTATCCGAAAATTATCCGAAAACTATAATGGAAATAATCTGGTTAAAATGAATTCTTGGCTGGCTGATAATTATTTTCTTCGCCTGCGGGATTACATTCTTATATTTAAGAATGAGCGTTATCTGTCCTTCTCAACACCTTGGTAACTGCCGTACGTACACATCTAAAGCTGGATTATTACGATACGAAATAAAGTCGAACTCTATAAGCTGAGCCCAGATTCCGAGTCGAAATATTTTCCATGTCATCCGTGCCTCGATTATCAATAATTCATGTCATCCGTTGATCAAAAATCCTCTCGCACCCCTTGCCCAGTTTATCAAAAATATACGTCATCCGTGTTCTCCCGGTCATCAAAAACACTTACAACCCGGCATTCACACGGGTAGATTTTCTCCTCCAGTGTTTGATGACCGAGCGGCGTGTTAAGATTCGCCAGGTCTAAGTGTGGCACACATGGGCTCTTGTTAGTGGCATCTCGTTTTCTGGGGTGCCATTTACCGACACAAGTCGTGTGTGTGTGTGTGTGTGTGTGTGTGTGTGTGTGTGTGTGTGTGTGTGTGTGGTGTGTGAGTGTGGTGTGTGTGAGTGTCTGATACGGGAGGCAGAGGGTAGTGTTGCAGACCCTCAGCCCAGAGTTTATACATGATGCATGTATACATAATACATGGTCTCTCAACACGGCTTCTCCCAGGGGAGAGGTGAGAGTGAGGACAGCTCTCACAACTCGTGGTATCTGGTCTCTGAAGCCCTGGGTTTCTCGCCAGGAGAGAACCTGGGGTTCACGATTGGGGTTTCTGACCCTCTGCAAATCTTTCCCTCCCTCTAGTCTTCGTTTCAGGTCTCTTAAAATCGTTGGAGTTTTGAGACAGACAATTTTTCTTTGGAGGTTGTTAGATAGAGTGACTACACTGTATCTGCCACACGTGACGCAGGCAGTTGACAGCTGACTGGACGAACAAGGACCCAAACAAATAACCATTAAAATGTTTTCCTTGTCGCTATGCTTTACGGCAGACTTTGCTGCAGGGTCTGCTCTTTCGCTGAAATATATATCCTATATACACTATTGCCTTTTTCCACGCCTCGGCGAGGTAGCGTCAGGAACAGACGAATTATGGCCTCATTTGCACACACATCCACTCTCCGGCTGTCGTGTTAACTCAAAACTATCCTAATACTTTCGGATCTTGTAATGCTTCGTCTTATCCCATCTCACTGAAACGAACGCCTTCCAGTCTTCTGCATCTTTCGATCCATCTTTCTAGCGTAAGTAGCTGTCACCCCCTTCACCATCAGCTTTTAATGAGTGACTTCAGTCACCAGTCAATGAGAGAAAAAGAGAAAAACAACAAAACGACCCATCCGAAGTAGATCTTCCTTCCTCCCTTTCCTCACATTACATAATGTCCAAAGTCCCCACAGTTAACAGGGCACCTTGATTTTAAGCTTTTTCTTGTCTTTTCTTTTTACCACAACAGGTACTGAACTTGTCCTTAAATCAGCTAAAAGTGTCACCATCCGAATAAAAGACATATAACGTATGCTTAAGAAACCCATATTTTCTTAATGGACTTTTTTTCTTTACTCGTCTTAAAAAACCCAGAGCAAAAAATGGAGTTTCTTACTGCAGAGAACTTCTACTTTGTTTCGAATCTCAGCAGGCGTTGTCCCTTGCTCCCTCAATAGCCACAAACCTCAGCAATTACCGACCCTTCCCTTTCAGTCATCCATAAACCTCAGCTATCGCTTTTGCCTAACACCCTCAAACCTCAGTGATCATCGTTCCCCGCCCTAAACGCAGCCACAAACCTCAGCTATCTGAGCTCCCTATCCTCCAAAACGACCACAAACCTCAGCTACCACTGCTCTGTACCCTCCAAACAGCCATAAAGCTCTGCAATTATCGTTCCCCTCCTCCAAATAACCACAAACATCAGCTAGTGCTAAAAGAGTAAGGGGGCCCATTGTTTGACTCCTCCTCCTCCTCCTCCACCATCTCCTCCCTCCATCCCTCATTCCTCCTCCCTGGGTT
>NC_092275.1:15777504-15785004 GCF_036320965.1 Panulirus ornatus
GGAAAGCAAAAATGGGTATGTTTGAAGGAATAGTGGTTCCAACAATGTTGTATGGTTGCGAGGCGTGGGCTATGGATAGAGTTGTGCGCAGGAGGATGGATGTGCTGGAAATGAGATGTTTGAGGAAAATGTGTGGTGTGAGGTGGTTTGATCGAGTGAGTAACGTAAGGGTAAGAGAGATGTGTGGAAATAAAAAGAGCGTGGTTGAGAGAGCAGAGGAGGGTGTTTTGAAGTGGTTTGGGCACATGGAGAGAATGAGTGAGGAAAGATTGACCAAGAGGATATATGTGTCGGAGGTGGAGGGAACGAGGAGAAGAGGGAGACCAAATTGGAGGTGGAAAGATGGAGTGAAAAAGATTTTGTGTGATCGGGGCCTGAACATGCAGGAGGGTGAAAGGAGGGCAAGGAATAGAGTGAATTGGAGCGATGTGGTATACCGGGGTTGACGTGCTGTCAGTGGATGGAATCAAGGCATGTGAAGCGTCTGGGGAAAACCATGGAAAGCTGTGTAGGTATGAATATTTGCGTGTGTGGACGTATGTATATACATGTGTATGGGGGGGGGGGTTGGGCCATTTCTTTCGTCTGTTTCCTTGCGCTACCTCGCAAACGCGGGAGACGGCGACAAAGTATAAATATATATATATATATATATATATATATATATATATATATATATATATATATATATATATATATATATATATAACACAGACAAACAGTCACCATCATCATAGTCATCATGTTTGACGATCACCCTCACTCAAAACATGTGTAGTGTTTTGACGTGGTGGTTGATGGGGCCCTCCACTACGTCAAGACGTACTCCACACCAAGTCAAGACGTTCTCCACACTTCAAGTGTGTTTGCTTCCTCGTGTTTCCATCTGCTGATTAAGTGCCTCACAAAGACCATGCTCCACAGGGCTGAATCTAAACCTATTTATTCCACAAACATATATGTTCTACTTCCTTCCATTCTGGTTCCCGTATTACTCAGAGGTGTTTGTGATGTATTCCATGTATGGGTGATTTTCCCTTCGTTGTTGAGGGAATCCTTTGTGTGTTTTGTCAAAGTGAAAAACTTTACTGTTAAATCTATATTCTTTACTTTCATTCACCGATTCATTTATCTATTTTGTGTGTGTAAAATTTACCTCATCAGAAACTCGTATATAAAAGTCTATGTCTGTTTGTCAATTTGTCCGACTGTTCATGTGTTTGTCTGTCTGTTAATCTGCCTCTCTGTCTTTTTGCTTGTCTGTTCATCCGTCTCTCTCTCTCTCTCTCTCTCTCTCTCTCTCTCTCTCTCTCTCTCTCTCTCTCTCTCTCTCTATTTACCTCTTTCCTTCTCCTTATCTCGAACTATCAGGTGGTGACGGTGCAAGTGGATCTTTTACCATTCATTCTAAAGCGCTAATCTGACCCAAGGTGGAGGAGGTATGAGGGGAACACACACTTGATGCTTGTCTTATGAACCCTTCAGCTAACCCTTCACAGTGGGTGACAGGGAGTGATAGAAAAAAAAAAGTTTATCACAGAAACATAAAACAGACCTTTTAAAATCCTTTTATACACAATCATTCCTGTATTACGCATGCCCAACGTTCGACCATAAGCTTCTGTATGACTATATCTTAACTCTTTCTTTCTCTTTTGCAGGTATGAGTGTGAGGTGTTCGTCTTCCTGATGGGCCCAGGTATGTGTGAGGGACGTAAGACCAGCGAGGTGCTATAATACAGAGCGAGAAAAAAGTACTTTTGGGGGGTATGATGTCTACTGGGCCAGACGGGAACTTATTCTATTGGGGACATAGTAAGAAAAGGGTTTTGAGTTCTTATGTTCTGTTGCCCAGGTGCATTAAGGGGTAACTGGTCGATAAGTATAGTTTTTTTTTCTCTTTTTGTAGGGGTTTTATTTCCTACTGGCCCGGTGGTTGAGGGTTTACTGTGGTAAATGACAAGAAAAGAATTTTAGGGTTTTATTTTCTGTTGGCCGAGTCGAGACGAGGGAGGGGGGGACTACTGTGGTAAAGAGAGAAAAGAGAATTTTTTTTTGTGGACATCCTCTATCTTTTGGCATGATATTTTCTTTTTCTATCATTATCACTCATATCAAGAGGTACGTGCATACTGATATGTGTCTCGTAACATTATTTGATTCTTCTTTTATGGAGTTGTGCGAGTCAAAGAATAAGAGTTCTCTTTCGTTTCGTAAGATAATGATTCTTTTCATTATGAAATATTCATCATTATATATTTCACGAAGATTAAACTAAGTTCAGGAGATGCCCTTTAAGCAGACACATTCTGGAAAATCTAGTATTGCTTTTAACTTTTCGAGTTTGGATTTAGTATTTGTGATTCGTAAACAAATGTTTGTTGCAAGTCGGAAGTAGTTAACACTAATTTACCCTGATAATTGCAAAGGCTCTGCGTTCATTATGAGGCTGTCATATGAGAATATATTCTCATGCATTTTGCCGTGTAGTGAAATTTAGATTATAACTAGTTACGATTTAGATCCACACACATATGTGTGTGTGTGTGAGAGAGAGAGAGAGAGAGAGAGAGAGAGAGAGAGAGAGAGAGAGAGAGAGAGAGAGAGAGAGAGAGAGAGAGAGAGAGATTGATAAACACATTTTTTCCATAATATCTCCCCTCCATCTCGTGCTGTATCTATGGGACTACCCAGCGATAACATACCTCCTTGGGCGTTGTCAATTTCTTGCATGATGCCTCGCGGGCCTCTCATGGCGTGTACCTCTCCTGTCTCTCTATATTGTATCGCGTGGTCTTTCCTAATCTCTTAAAGGAGGAGGAACCCTTCTGGTTTCCCGCCCTCTCTCCTGACCTGTGTGATGACTGGGATTTTGTGTTTGCCTTCGTCACGGCCTCCTCCCCCAGTTCCTCTTCTCCCTGACTATTCCTGGTCCTCTATACCTCTTCCCCTGGGGAGATATAGAGAGAGCCGCGTCCTCCACATGCTTCTTTCATCCCTTTGTCTTAGCTCCTAAGCGCTTCTCGCCCCCCCCCCCCCCCCCTTCAAAGACCCCTTCACACCCCCGGGGCCTCTGTAACGCCCTCCCCAACACTTGTCGTACTTCGTGCACCTCTTTAAGGCGTCCCTTGATACCTTCAGCGTCCCAGGTAGTTCTTCCAGCTGCTTCTCCCAACGCCTCGACCCCACGACCTTCGCTACCTCTCTCTCTCTCTCTCTCTCTCTTCCATCAAAAGATATCTTCCGGGTCTTCATCGCCTCCAGTAACGTGTAGTAAAGCCTTCTCGTTGCCTGTTCATTCCTCCTCCTGCACCTCTTCAAGAACTCCAAACCCCCGCTTGGTAGTGCAGCGCCCTCCCTCGCTTCCCCTATCCCCAAACCCCCCGGCACACCTTGGGCGTCCCTCGCCGCACTCAGGCAGACAGTGAGAGAGAGAGAGAGCGAGAGCGAGAGAGAGAGAGAGAGAGAGAGAGAGAGAGAGAGAGAGAGAGAGAGAGAATCACTGGGACTCGTGCCTGCCGTGCCCGTCAAGGGCGGCCCTCGCCATAACTTAATTTGCTAAGCATAACACAGTTTGGAGCCGCCCGGCCGGCCATTCATCTCCTCCATACCCACCCTCCTCACCCCAGTCTCTCTCTCTCTCTCTCTCTCTCTCTCTCTCTCTCTCTCTCTCAGCCTCCCCAGCCTTGACCCTACATGTCTCCCAGTCTCTCCAACCCTTAACCCCACTCTCCTCCCCCGTATCTTCTACCCTCTCCCACCCTTCTACCTCTCCAACCCCACCATCTCAACCCTTCAGAGACCCCCCCCCCCTTCCCGCAACCCTTCGACCTCCCCAGCAAGCCCCCCACCGTGTCACTCAGCAAGTCATCCAAACTACAGCACGGAGAAGAAACTCGATTGTTGAGGAGACTCAATGACGAGAGTACTACCCCGCCTGTGTCCCCAACCCATCCCTCTGCAACATCACCAGCACCACCGCCAACATCTGCCTCCCTCCCTCCGCCATCACACCCCTCACATGGAGCAAGGGCGAGGGGAAGGGGGTCCACCCGTAAGGCACTGGTATAAAAATTCTATCACTAGATGTAGGGAGTAATGAACGGTAATTTCCCAGACACGGGACCTGACCCATTTTTCCTAATTCTGATGCAGGCTCCGGCAGTGAGGGAGAGGAAGGGAGAGTGGGAGGGACGTGGGGGGCCTCGTCGTCGTGAGAGGAGAAAGATAGGAGGGAAAGGCCCTTATGGAGGAAGGGAGGGAGGGAGAGGCTTCGACCAGTAGAGGTAAAAGAAAAGAGAGAGAGAGAGAGAGAGAGAGAGAGAGAGAGAGAGAGAGAGAGAGAGAGAGAGAGAGAGAGAGAGAGAGAGAGAGCAGTGTATGGGGAGAGTGAAAGAGAGGCGGGTTTGGGAGAGGTAAGACACGGGTACGGATGAGAGCGAGGTGAGAGCTCTTGGGAATTACATCTCACCCCACGTGTTGCGTCTCTGGAGGGGAGAGAGGGAGGGAGGGAGAGGGAGAGAGAGAGAGAGAGAGAGAGAGAGAGAGAGAGAGAGAGAGAGAGAGAGAGAGAGAGAGAGAGAGAGAGAGGGCGGTGAGGACTTAAAGGTGAAGGAGAGAGAGAGAGAGAGAGAGAGAGAGAGAGAGAGAGAGAGAGAGAGAGAGAGAGAGAGAGAGAGAGAGAGAGAGATGATGGTCTACGATACGGGGAGCTTCTGTGGGACGGTAAAACGGGGTCCTACATTCCTGATCTACGTGAAAGGAGACGAGATATCAACGTAGATGTAGAAATGGACGGAAGAGAAAGAAGACTTGATGGAAAGGGAGAAGGGGGGTGGGTGGGAGGGGTCACTGGGTGATGAAAGGGAGAGGATAAAAGGATAGAGGAAAGAGATGCACAGAAATATGTAAGGGTGCTGCTTCCAAGAGGCCATCAGGGAGCACGAATGACCCCTCCCCACAAAACCCACCATACCCCTCCTCCCACTAGACCAGCTCTGTTGAGTGATCTAAACACATCTGAAGGCGAGGGAGAATGAACCAGGGAGAGGGGCAGACGATGAGAAGTGCCACTTGTCGAGGAGAGGTCAGGGAGAGAGGGCCAGGAAGGGAAGAGAATGATGTAAAAGAGAGAGAGCCAAGGGTAAGGAAAACCAAGTGGAGAAGGATGAGGAGAAAGCGAGAGGCAGGAGAGAAAGTGAGAGACAGAGTAGAACTTGGATGAGGAATGAGGAGAGGAAGTGTGAGAGGCAAGGAAAAATGAGAAGAGAGAAGGCTGGTTCACTCCTTCATGAGGAGGTTGAGCCATGATCGTTACTTGATGGGAATTTGGTAACGGTGATGTCATCTCACACAACATCCTCTTCTTGCCATCTTACTCCTCTTTATACCCTCAATTTACCAAGTCCAACCCCAGCCTCTCCCAGGTACACTAGCCAATCCTAACCTCTCCAGGCTCGAAGCTTCCCAACCCCAGCCTCTCCCACTCCAAGCATTTCCTTCATAGCTTTCCCTCCTCCCTTAATCTCTTGTCTCCCTAACACCTTATTCTTCAATCTGTCTTTTTAACAGCTTCATGTTTTTTTTTTTTTTTTTTTTTTTTTTTTTTTAGAAGATCCACTTTTTCCTTAATTCCTCTTTTCCCATATTTCCGTCTCGGCATCGACTTTCCCATCCTCTTCCTTCCTAACCCTACTCAGCTCCTTCCCCAACTCCGTTCCAATTTCTCTCCCATCTCTCCCCTTTTCATCATCTTCCGCAACTGCCACCTTGCCCAAAACCTCTGTTCTAAACCTTCACATCCTGACCAATGTTTTGCCCCATTTCTCATTTTCAACTAATCCTTCCCCAACCCTCTCCTCTAACCTTCTCCCCCAGACACACACATCTTCCCCAACTAATCCCTCCATCCTATTGTAATCAGTACGAATCCAACCTTCATCTTTCCCTCGTACCCTCTCCAGACAACCAAAACACTGCTACGCAGGCGGTGCCAGTAAAACGCATTTACCAATATGTATTAGGGAAAGGGAAGGGAATATGTAAAACAATGCAGTATTAAATGTCAGAGGAGAGCAGATAAAAGAGACCGGTAGATGATTCTGTAAGACCAAATGACATCATAAAGTAGGCATTCTGAATATAGCAGAATATAGCAAAGTTATAGCATGGCGTTATAGAGCAATAGCGACGCGTTTGTAATATAGAACAACAATAAACTCAAGCGACAAAAGCTCACATGTATTAATATCAGACACTTTCTCTGGCCTATAAGAAAGGGTTAAGAATATCTATACCGAAGACAACCCATGAAATGGACAAAAACAGGCGTACTTACATACAAATGCATATCTGAACTCTCTCTCTCTCTCTCTCTCTCTCTCTCTCTCTCTCTCTCTCTCTCTCTCTCTCTCTCTCACACACACACACACACACACACAAAGCATACATAAATTCAATAAGCTGTATGATCGTAATGTTTAAGAGGTTGGGACGTACGAATGTAAAACTCCCTCCTCTTACGGTACAAATAAGTAATTACACACAACTCACTTTTGAAAAGTTCTCTTCCTCCTCCTCCTCCCTTCACCTTTAGGAGAAAGAAGGCTGCAGTTGAGACCTCACAGCTCTCAGGAGTAGCATAAGGAGTCACTGTGCGCAGTAGAAAGATCATGGTAGGACGTAAGGGTAATACATGGTGTTTTTCTCAGACCTAGATCAAAGATGAGGATCTTATGCCAAGGCCTACGAGACGCGGCCTTCAATAGTCTGATTCCGTCCCAGACCCAGCTGTAGGGTTAGAGAACCGGTAATGCTATCGTGAGGTAAGGTGAGGTCCCAGACCCAACTGTGGGTGTAGAAAAAGCCCTACCACTCCACCACCATCTCCAACATAATTACCACACACGCTTTCACCACACCTTACCATCAGCATCTGTCTCCACCACAACCTCCACCTTCGTTCCTCTTCATCTGCCAACACCATCGCACTCCACCACCATTGCGACTCACCACCAGACTTGATCAACGCACTCTCCTATCACCACACGAGACCACCACACTTCTCCACCGCAAGTAGCAACAACGCCCCCTACGGCCACCACCACACCACAACACCACCAACGCACTCCGACACCACAATGACCACACCTCTCAACCACACTTCATCACCACACATTAATTCCAACTCTCATCCAGACAGCTCCTGACTGCGTTGCTACCTCTCGATATTTCCATGGCCTGCGCCCCCTCGTTGCCTGGGTAACGAACCAATCAATTGGATATCAAGCTCCCTCATCAGGATCACAGATTAACTTGATCTCTGTCACTCCACTCAAGATAATAAAAAAAAACTTTTCCTATAAAGAAAACACCAACTGGGATTGAGGAACAATATTTTCAGGGAGGATAATGAGAAATTAATGGTCGATGTGTTCAGTTTACCATTTTATCTGGGAATGTTGGTAATCTCATATTTCCCGATAAAAATGATTAATTAAC
>NC_092275.1:15790004-15850004 GCF_036320965.1 Panulirus ornatus
GACCTTATGTATCAGGTCAAAGGCCTGGCACCAAGGTCACCCCGTCGTGCTCATGGGCCGTGCCGTCGTGCTCAAGGGTCGCATCGTCGTACTCAAGGGTCGTACCGTCGTGCTCAAGGGTCGTGCCGTCGTACTTAAGGGTCGCACCGTCGTACTCAAGGGTGGTACCGTCGTGCTCAAGGGTCGCACCGTCGTACTCAAGGGTCGTACAGTCGCACTCAAGGATCGCACCGTCGTACTCAAAGGTCGTGCCGTCGTACTCAAGGGTCGCACCGTCGTACTCAAGGGTCGTACCGTCGCACTCAAGGGTCGTACCGTCGCACTCAAGGATCGCACCGTCGTACTCAACGATCGTACCGTCGTGCCCAAGTGTTTGCACCGTCTCATTCAACCCATCACGAAGTGTCGAACGTGCTCATCTATGTCCGATAATGAAGCAGTAAAGTTAGAATTAATGAGTACGGCAGACAATGACCCTCTTTTTACCCCCCCCCCCCATACCTGATTAATGTTAGTAATTAAAAGACGGTCAGGAAACAATACACTGTACGGGCTGCTGTGGACTGCAGGCCAAGCGTGGATGTGACACCGTTGACGGGCAACTGTTTAAGGTGAAAAAAAAAAAAAACACACAACCAAACCCGCCTCGTCAGGAGAGGGATTTACTGAAATGTTGCCTCGTTCGTTTTGTGAGCTGATATCATGCATCAGTTACAGGTTAAAGCATGGACGGTGGACTGGGTGTATAGTGCGATAGTTGTGTGGTGAAGTATACAGACATATAAATCAACAGTTACACACACACACACACACACACACACACACACACACACACCTATTCACAGAAACCAAACACAAGAGAAAAGGATCTGTTCATAACTGGAAGACACTGGGTCTCAATATATAGTATCCCTTCAACCTGGAACAAACACAAACAGGTGTCAGATGGATTTAGGGAATGCTGGAATACGTCACCAAGGTAAAACTGACCCTATGGCTTCCAATCAGCCACTCACTGGCAATACTGAGACAATGATGCGTACGGTATCTCGGGTATCACACAAGAACCAACTTTCGTACGTGAGGATACAAGTGCCGTCTCTAACTCGAGTGTTTCTAACACTTTACCTCAACATCGTAAACATGTCTGGGGAGGTCTTGGGTAGCCATATTAAGAAGAATGCCGAATCTGCCTTTGCTTACAATACACGCCATTTCTTTTTTTTTTTTGGCTAACTTTTACTGCACTCAAGTGTTACGTTGCTGAACGTTACTACTGGAAGACCAACGTAAACAAGATGTGTACGTTACCCCGAATGTCCACACACATACCTAGGGTGTAACCATTCCTCGATGATCGTATAGTGATAAAAGGATTTATATGTCATCGTCTGCATGAAAACAATATATACATTTTCCAGGACGGGCTAAGAGATGCATGGAATTCCAGACAATTCATATTGCCTTCGCTGGCTTTGGCCTAGTTCTTCCTCAAGGCTCTGAGCATTTCGCCGTCAGGGGGAACGACTTTTATGTCTCTGGACGTGAAACGCGTACGGTATTCCGGAGGCCTGCCAAGGAACCGGCTTTCGTACGTGCATACGAGAAGTGCTGAACAAGAGGTCAAAACTAGGGAGTCTATCTTTCTCATTCGCTTGGGAGTATTCATTTCGGATCCACGCAAGCACAGTTCTGACATTGAGACTCAAAGAAAGTGTAAAGAACGTAGCTTTATGACCCGCACGTCTATCGTATGTCCTGGCATAATTCATGCGTAGATAAATGTACTAATCCTTCAAACTTGAGAAGAAAATCATTTGCCGAGATGGGAGCCTAATGCTCAATTATCTTCGTGGTCATGTTCATCATATTTTACTCATCGACTGTAACAAGTCTATTCATCATTTACTGCGTCATCTTTACCTCTCAGATTACTGCGTAAAACAGCAATAATCACTATATATTTCCAAGTTCGAATTGCCATCACCGATAACCCACTGTGATGCACTAAGTAAGATAATATAAAACCATGAGAGTAATCAGATGCTGCGGGGGTTAAAGCAATACCGTATTATCAGCGAGGATCCATGTCCCTTCCTCTGTATCACAACCACAACCTATTTTCAAATACAATCTTTACTCCTACCTTTACTTCGTCTTGTGCTACACCAGTATCACACCTGCAACCGCGGTATACCGGTTTACCTCCCTCCCCGGCCTATTTCTATCCCGGTTCCTTCCCTCTGGACTGTTCCATGCCCACCCGCTGTTCGAGTTCAATTCCAGGATCGTACTTTAAATGAGCCGAGCTTCGCCCTGCTGGAAACCCGTTTTCGTCCAGTCCGCCCAGGTTCCAGGGGAGACTGCGTTAGAATTATTTACCCCCTAGCTCACGGGCGTGCATGAAGTCATCCGCATGACCAGTCACACCCACACACAGACAACGCACAGTAGTTCAAGAAATGGGGTTGCACGAGTGTAACTACTCCCTCCCCTTACTAGGTAAATACATATAGGTAGTTATATAAATCCCCTCCGTCAACGCACACACACACACACACACACACACACACACACACACACAAGCCCTCTCTTTCTCTCTCCCTCTCAAGCTTAGTCTTACCAGCAAAATCTCTGACATGCGGGAAGATCATCTATACTGTTGTTTGTCTCTGAAACCCTCAATAATTTTGGAAGAGACTCTTTACCCCCCAGCTGTCAGGCTCCTTGTGGTACAAAGTGTTCCATGTTCCAGTCACCCTTGGGAAAGCAGGTGCTCCATCTAGCACTCAGAGTTCAAGGGGGAATCACTGTTCCCGCCCAAACATTCTTCTGAACAGATGATCTTATTATCAAACCCTCTCCACACCCGGGGAGATTCTTCGTAATGCCATTTCTGCCTGATTATTCCCCACTCATAGACGCTCTCTGCAGAGGATGAATCTTTTTAAACCTATGATAGGTAAGGTCAACTCCTTTACAAACTCACAAGAGGTTCAAATCCTTTAAAATCTCATAAATGGAAGCGTACTCCTGTTAACCTTTACATGACGACTTATACTTTTTCAACCACCTTTATCACCTCCCTCTCCTTAAGTGCCATGTGGAACAGATTTACCCCTACGTCAGAGCCCATCTCGTGGAATAGACACCTATCTAGTGGGCCCAACGTCACCCTTTCCTAGAACACCCCATCCCTGCGGCAAACAACCCTATCATCCATACCTATTTCTTCCCCCATTAAGCAACGCTATGGCCATATTGAGAGGAATGGAGGAGACCTGGCTGTTACGCCCCTCTTCCCTTGAACATCCTGGTATAAATGGAGTGACATCAGTTGAATTTTTTTTCTCAAAGGAAACTCGAGAGCTCGTGGCAGAGGGGAAATGGTAAAGGAAACACGTGTACCGTAAGCTTTGTCGATAAATTCTTACACGCGCAAAAAAAAAAATGAAAATAAAAAACATCTGAAGAGGAAATGGTATGGCATTTTTCTTAACCGTTTTCATTTTGATTCGAACTATATTTTTTGGGGGGAACCTTGTTTCTAGTATTTGTGGCTAATGCTCTTTTGTATTCCACGATAACTTTCAATACTATTCGTATTTTTCTTTTCTTAGATGCGACTTTTCTGTGTAGCAATAGTTTTTGCATCTGTACCCAAGTTTATTTCTTTTTTCTCTAAGTTAATGAAATGACGTTTTGCCCTGTAATGTTGGAAATCTATTCTCCATTCTTCCTGTACTCTACTCACAAGCAGGGCTTTCTGTTCCTCAAATCATTATCTCACCCGTCTCGCTCTTTCCTTTCAACCATCTTGGCAAAATCTGGTCATGGGTAAATAGAAAGGCAAGCGAGCAAGCAGGTTACTTTCTGTCTCGGGATATGTTTCTTAAAAGACAAAAAATCAATGCACCAAAACCCATGATGCAAATATGATGCAAAAAAGCGCGGATCTAAACAGTATAGCATATATACCCAGAAAAGCATATGTGATACTACCAGCACAATCTAAGCTGACACCAAAAAATCTAAGCTGACACCAACAGCATACTCTAAGCTGACAACAAAGAATCTAAGCTGATGCCAAAGAAACTAAGCTGACACTAACAGCACCATCTAGCCTGAACCAAATAATCTAAGCTGACACCAAAGCACTGTAAACCACTAGTCTGATATCGTACATGACTCAAGTTTATGAGAGAACGAGAGTAAAGATAAACACCCAGGAAGACTTGACCAACAACATTTACATAAAACAAAGGTCAGCTTGGTCCTGTGTCAGGCAACAGAACACAACGTGTGGTTCACTGCAATAAAATTTATGATACATGGCAGTTTGCGCATGACGGCAGATTCAGGGCAAGGTCTCAGCGAGGTAGAAATACCATCATTAATTCTCAATGAACGCCTTGGAATATTCCACAGAGACATCAAACAAAAATACGAGAGAATCTGAATCTAAAAAAGAAAAGAAAAAAAAATGTATTCCAACTAGAATGACAAAACACATAAAAGGTTGACATGAAAAAATGAGAGAAAACTTGAAATATGGTTAAGAACAGTTCCAGATGAACCCAGGACTGATGATGATTATGTAATGCGTCTGGCAGCTGAAACAGTGTTGTTAATTAAGCAAGCCGTGTAGCGAGTGTTGAATTGTAGACCTGCCATTTAGCAAAAATCTGATCATTAGACACTCATAAATACTTAGGTACTCTCTCTCTCTCTCTCTCTCTCTCTCTCTCTCTCTCTCTCTCTCTCTCTCCTCTCTCTCTCACACACACACACACACACACGCATCAAAAACGTTCCTAAACCACTCACATCACCTAGTCCTTTATCCCTCTCCCCTACCTCTCCCTGGCAACACTCCCACTCCGTCTCTCGTACCCTTTCCGGCTCTCCAGCTCAACTCTCCCATCCCTCAGCTAACTGCTCTTATTTCTCACGTCCCTCTATAAGAGTCATGGAAATCTTCCAGGCCATCTACTCCACCTCCCCAGCCAGGTGCTGTACCACCTCCTCTTTCCTGGCCCTATGCCCTGGTCTTCCTCGCTAACAATTGTTTTACATCTTTTAGATTGTGTTTACAATTGTCTTACCCTCATTCCTCTTTCCATCCTTTTACCAAAAACCTTACTGAGGCTGTAGCTTGATATTCTTGCCCACATTTATCTCAGCGTCTCTCTTTGTCTAACTAAATTCTCCATTTTATTCCCTCCACTTACTGACTCTATAAGACAAATTGCAAAGATTGTCTCCCTTTTCTTTACAGTAATCTCTTCTTTTCTCACATATGCATCCAGTAAAAACCTTTTAATTCCTCCTTCTACTTAATTCTTCCTTTGTCTGCCTCTCATGTGATCTAGATATATATAAAAAAAAAGTTTCATTTCCTTAATCCCTCTTTCCCTCCCTCTGTCTCACATACACATGGGTTCCCGACATTCACTCCATAAACACACACACACTCTCTCTCTCCATCGTACACATAACACTCGACAATATGTAACACACACACACACACACACGACCTTATAATTCTTAACTCTAAATTTTCCTGCGGTGAGCGCCACGCACTAGCCCAGCCAATTGACAAACACTTGCCGTAAGCACTCATGTTCACGCCGTTTTCTTGTCAACTCTTTCTCTATAACCACCAATTGCGGTGAGCACCACGCGCTAGCCCCGCCTTTTGGCAAAAGCTCTACAAAGCAAGTACTGTCTAGTGGAATATTTCCCCCAATTTCCATTTTTCTCCCAAGCTTCAGGTCACCCCCGCCTTACATCATCTTATGAATAATGTTGCTCCGTCTGCTACAAAAAAAAAAAAAAAAAAAAAGAAAGAAAAAAAATGCTGGAGCCCGAGTCTCCGGCCAAACTGTTCCGGTAGGCAACAAAAGCCAGACCATCTACCACGATCCATTTTCTTTTTTTTTATATATACCCCTCATTATTCTTCCTCTCGTTTTCTATTCAATTTGCATATATTTTTTTACATAACGCGTTTTCCCCCTTCCCACTATTTCATCGGTTTTTTCCTCTCGTTTATCTTTATGATAGTTTTTCTGACATTCTTCTTTCTTTTCAATAGCCAACGCCAGGTGTTTATCTATTCTTATTCGACTCTTCTCTTTCATTACCTTCCAATTCTAATTCACACCCAGCGCGCTGCTGTTTGCATAATTCACCCACTGATATCTCCAACTCTATTGTTCAATGATCATTAAGCTTCGTCTTCATCTAGTTCCATTAATACTATAGCATTATCCATACTCTTTTGTTCTACGATAAATAATTTTCCCTCTCATTTAATCATTTAATAATCATCTCACACGTATATTTTTTTTTCTAATACTCAGAAAATTGTCCTTTGAATTTGTTCAGCCGTACCTTCCAATTTCTGTTCCAAGGTGAGTCTGGTCTAAACTGGATCATTGTGTACCACTTGACAGTCCCTTGTACCGTGAGGTAGTTCCATGACCAGCCCAGTGTTCCATGGTCATGTAGTTTTACACGGTCGTTCCAGCGTGTACCATCAGCATAACATGATGATAATAGTAATGGTGATAGTAATGATATAATAATGATAATAATAATAATAATAATAATAATAATAATAATAATAATAATAATAATAATAATAATAACAATGATAATAATGATAATAATAATGATAATAATAATAATAATAATAATAATAATAATAATAATAATGATAATAATAATAATAATAATAATGATAATAATAATAATAATAATAATAATAATAATAATAATAATAATAATAAAAACGATAATAATAAAATATGTATGAGCGTATGTTTGTGTGTGTGTGTGTGTGTGTGAGAGAGAGAGAGAGAGAGAGAGAGAGAGAGAGAGAGAGAGAGAGAGAGAGAGAGAGAGAGAGAGAGAGTTAATGACTTCCATTTCTTCCATCACCTGACCTTCTACAGCACACAGCCTGAAGAAAAGTCTTGACTGATATGCTGGGAGGCCTGACGGAAATGCTCCACCGGGAATAAACTCTCGCCTTCGCAAATCTTTAATTGTCAAATTTCAATTCAAAATTTTGGCAGTCAATCGTCTTTTGCACTCGGATGGCCAACACACTAACTCGTGTGTGTCTTAACTGTGATTATTTAGCTTTACGAACACAAGAGGCGAATCGTACCTGTGGATCACAGCAGCTACTAAAGCTAAAAAAAAAAAAAAACTATATATCAATCAAGTAGTCTTAGCTGTGTGGGGTCTCGTCTGTGCCAAGCTAACGGGAGAGAGTCTAGCCTTCGTCTCAGTGCTGTTAACTAATGTACCTTGAGCCTTCTCAGCGCCAGCCACGTCCTTACTTGTGTGAAGTACACGAAAGGCTCAAGGGACTTTGTGAGGTGCGAACATTTACGCGTGTGTGTGTGTGTGTGTGTGTGTGTGTGTGTGTGTGTGTGTGTGTGTGTGTCCAGTGGGAAAGGCAAAAGAGGAGGTTTTGGGGTAAAAGTGCCTTTAGGGGGTGGTGGTTTGAAGAGAAAATGTAGAGATGTTGGACTTTAAGGGGAAATTAAGTAGATATGGTGGATGAAGATGTGTGTATGGTAGGTAGGGAGAATAGGGTGAAGGATACTACAGGATGCAGATGTAAGGTAAGGATTAGGGAGGGAGATTTAGGTAAGGGAGAGATGAAGGGAGAGAAAGAGAGTTGGGTGGGAAGGAAGGTAAATAGGTTGATGGAAGGGAATTATGTGATAATCTCACACTTTCCTCCTGTCATATTTAGCTTCTCCCTTCCCCCACACTCGCTCGCCTCCCTACTCCCCTTCCTCTCTCTCTCTCTCTCTCTCTCTCTCTCTCTCTCTCTCTCTCTCTCTCTCTCTCTCTCTCTCTCTCTCTCTCTCTCTCTCTCTCTCTCTCTCTCTCTCAACTATTCTCTACTTTTCCCTTCGCCTCTTTCCCATCTGTTCCTCCTCTCCCTTCCGTAACACTTAATTCCATCTCTTCCTCCATCTCTGACTCCCCTTCCCTTCTGGTGTAACCCCATATTTGACGAAAGATGCAAATTAACCTAAATTATCCCAGACTTCGCTTCCATAACACGCCCCCTCTCTCTCTCTCTCTTATCTCGTAATTACCCAACTGGCTAATTGCCGCCGTTGTTATTAGGCACTGAACATTGGCATTACACATGAAATAAATGCTAGCGAGGTTCAGGCAGGGATTGAAGGTTAACTTAAGAAGAAATCTCGACAGTATAAGGTGTTTACTAAAGTGTAGTCAGAGTGGAGTGAGTTCAAAGAAGTTTTCTCTGCTCCTTGTGTGTGTGTGTGTGTGTGTGTGTGTGTGTGTGTGTGTGTGTGTGTGTGTGTGTGTGTGTGTGTGTGTGTGCTGTGCTTGTGTGTGGCTGTGTTTGTGTGAGCGTGTGTGGGCTGTGCTTGTGTGTGTGTGTGTGTGTGTGTGTGTGTGTGTGTGTGTGTGTGTGTGTGTGTGTGTACATACACATCATCTATACCCCTTATAGCTAACTCAATGCACAACACCGAATCTTGAACGGAAGAGACGTTGAATTTCTGTTTATATCATTCATACAGCTGGGCAAATCACCGAACTGGCCTCTATCCGGTGACTTGCGCCCCCGGTATAATCCTGCTATTCACTGATTGCCCGAATCGCATCGTGGCTAATCCTGTTGTTATCTTGAAGGATTGGTCTCTCCGTCCCTCATCGTCGTATACCCCAATCTTAACGCCCCTGTGACTGACAGACTGAGTGAAGGGGTTTCGTTTGTGACTCTTTCTTGACAAATACAGTTAATAATGGAGATATTACAGCGATGATAAACGTAGTAATTCCCGTTAAAATGATAACAGGGTTAATGATAACGATGATAACATATAATAACAATAGTGATAAGAACATTAATAATGATGATGATAATAATAGTAGTAATATCAATGATAATAATAATGATAATAATAATAATAATAATAATAATAATAATAATAATAATAATAATAACAATAATAATAATTACAATAATAACAATAACAATAATAATAATAATCATTACAAGCCCGTAGGGATGTTGTTTCTAAATTGGACCTTATTACAAGAGTAACTACGCCTCAGGGACGGCACACAGCCTTTGCTTCATGAAGCGTGGCAAGCTGCCCCAGCTTAAGCTGATGACACAGCAAAGCTGATAAGTCGTCAGAAACTACTCATTTCCTGTAAAAGGTAGAGCGTTAAACCGTGTGGCTAAATCCGGCTTGGATTTCAGCTTTGAGTCGGATAAAGAACGGTCTAAAGAAAAAAAGAATTCTTTATTTTCTTTTCCTTTTCTCCTTTATTCATTTTAAAATCGCATTTGGTTGACACTGAACATATATCAACACATATCAGGACATTAAACCTTTAAGGAACATGGAATGGTGTTATGATAACAGATAAAAAGGAAAAGATGCGGGGGAAAATGGGAAAGGTGTAAAGTGGTGAAATTCAGATGGTATGGTTGACAGTGATCATGACAATCATAGTAAGAATATAATCACACTGATGATAATAGTAAGAACAATTACAGCAATGATGATGGCGAAAAAAATATTTCTAGGAAATGAAAAATGTAAGCAGACTGTCAGAGAGTATAATAAAAAACGAAAACAAAAGCACTTGTCGGTCCTGTTTACATGTCAATCACCAACGATGTAAGAAAAAAAAAAGTGAAATGAAGAGCTTGAGGTAAAAAAAAAAAGGAATAAAACACAACAAGAGTAATGGCGTATCTGTCGGGGTAAAAAAAAAAAAAGTTGAAAACTTTCCGACATTAGTAAGTCTGCGACCGTCGACCTCACCACATAAGACAACACGAAAGAAGACCCGACAACACAACAAGGTCGTTTTCTAGAGTCAGTCGTTCTGGCAGAGCCAAGACGACGACCTTACCCTCCCCCCCCTGACGTAGCGTCGACGCCCCTCGATTACAATTTCATCCTGACAGACATCTGACGATTGTCCCGTCCTTCTGGGTTGTGATCAGTGACCTCAAGTCCTTCTGGGTTGTGATCAGTGACCTCAAGTCCTTCTGGGTTGTGATCAGTGATCTCAAGTCCTTCTGGGTTGTGATCAGTGACCTCAAGTCCTTCTGGGTTGTGATCAGTGATCTCAAGTCCTTCTGGGTTGTGATCAGTGACTTCAAGTCCTTCTGGGTTGTGATCAGTGATCTCAAGTGTTGAAAAAATGATAATTCCTTCTTTAAAAGATATAAGATTGTATGGACCTGATCCAGCCTATGAGATCAGAGCTGATAGAAGTAGACAGATAGAGAAATAGACAGATAGATAGACAGAGAACTTAAATCACAATACTCAGAGAAAGGTCTTTCTAGATAGGTCATTAATGTGGCCGTCAAGAAGTCATTTGAGAATAACGTCACAAGATTGAACTCATAAAGTAGTTAGTCGAGTAGATCATATGGAATTAAGATACAGGTCTACTGATAGGAAAGGTGTCGCACATATCTTTCCAGAGCTTCAAAATACCAGAACATAACTGGAGACAGAACCATCGACCCTAAATCTCAAATATATATATTCATTTGTGTGTGTGTGTGTGTGTGTGTGTGTGTGTGTGTGTGTGTGACTCTGACTTGGTAGTTTTAAGAGATTCTGTCTGACCGTCTGTTTCTTTGTTCAATTATCAGAATCTCTCTCTCTCTCTCTCTCTCTCTCTCTCTCTCTCTCTCTCTCTCTCTCTCTCTCTCTCTCTCACCTTCCTACGCTACAAATAAGAAGTAATCATAAAAGGGGGAAACAAAACGGGTATAGAGAAAGGACAAGGGCTGGAGGAAGAGTGATGAGTGGTGGTTGTGAGAGTGTGGTAATAAATGGTGAGAGGCGAGTGAGATGAGAGGATCTGACAGGCAAGGGAGGGAGGAGTGAGAGGTGACAGAAGAGGGGAATAAAGGAGAGGTATATTGGAACAGCAGGAAAAGGTGAGGCTTGGGAGAGGTTGGGGGAATACTGGCTTTCCATATTGATCAATTTAGACGTATTGCTTTGGCCTAACAATTCCCTTATATATATATATATATATATATATATATATATATATATATATATATATATATATATATATATATATATATATATATATAAAGTCTTTATTAAGAGAATTGTTAGGCAAAATGTAATATATGGAAATTGGACTTACAGGAAGATATATGAGAATTTATAGGTTATATGGAGTTAGATTTATGATTTATTCTTTGAGGGATTTATTTTTTCGGCTGATGGTTAGAACGTTCGTGGTTTAGAGGATTTATATCATTACGTCCTTATGTAATCATTTATTAGGCTTTTATGTAGGAAATCTGCTGCTCGATTACCAGAATCCATGAGTACATCGGGGATCATTTAACCTATGGAATGGACATTAAACCTTGTAAACGGGTTTGTGGATTAATGTAATTGAACATATAAGGTTTATAACTGGATTTCTGGATATCGTTGTTGCTATTTCGGGTTGTGTGAGTAAGGATTTATTGTTCCGCTGTACTACATGCTGTTGGCACACACTGTCAGTCCCGTGTGGATTTAAAAAGTTATTCTGATGGTAAAACAGTACGGGTATTGGCTCCAGTGTCGGGCGAAAGGTGAAAGGGACTTGAGAGAGAGAGAGAGAGAGAGAGAGAGAGAGAGAGAGAGAGAGAGAGAGAGAGAGAGAGAGAGAGAGTGAGAGAGAGAGAGAGAGAGAGGAGGGTACCGTCGTGCTCCAGGGTCGTACCGTTCGTACCGTACAATAAAGGGGGGGGGGGGAGGGTGGCGGCCACGTGTCTCCGCGCTACACGGGGATTTAAAGGAGGGCGGAAAAAAAAAAACCATAAAAATCGAGGCGTGGAAAGTTAAAAGATACGTTGGTACCTGTCATGGTATTGGCGTTTCAGGGAGAGATCGAGAGAAGGGATCGCGCAGGAGATCGACTGAATGATTGATGAGAGCTTTTAACTGCACACCTACCATCCCCGTTCTCTGCTGGCAGGGGGTTGGGGGGGTGTTTGGAGAGGGGGGAGGGGGGTGGGGGTTGGGGGACTTGATGGTTACCCTGTAATGGCGTGAGAGTCAGGTTGTACAGAGCAAGCTCTAATAACCCGATTCTAGAGACCGTAGGTTTCGAAACCACGCCCTGCAAAGACCAAGGGGGAGCTGAGAAACTATGGTTTTAAGATAAGATGATGGCAGATGAGAACCGGGGTCTTGAGTCCATATAATCCACGTCTTACAGACTCGAGTGACTAAAGAAAGACAAGGCTAACTCTCTCTCTCTCTCTCTCTCTCTCTCTCTCTCTCTCTCTCTCTCTCTCTCTATATATATATATATATATATATATATATATATATATATATATATATATATATATATATATATAATTAATTTTCCAAAAGAAGGAAGAAAGAAGGGAGCCAGGTGAGGAAATTCCCTCAAAGGCCCAGCCCTCTGTTCTTAACGCAACCTCGCTAACGCGGGAAATGACGAATAGTATGAATATATATATATATATATATATATATATATATATATATATATATATATATATATATATATATATTTATCGGAAAATTTGCCTTATAGTATTATTTCTCAAGCACCACGAAATCAGGAACCAGTCTAGGGACGACAGATGGTAATCAGACCATCACCAAAGAACGCATCGCACTCGTCACTGTGAGCGGGAACTCATCAACAAACGAGTGATCTGTGATCTGCATCAACGCTATTGGATTCCATTTGGCGCGGAACACGCCAGAGCCAAGTCGATGATAAATCCTTCCCGTATCAAAAGGATTGCTCTGCTGTTGTTCGCAGAGGTATTAGGTCCGCGCGTATTCACGAAAGCGCGATTTCTATTTGCAACACAAAAAGAAAAAAAAAGATAGCACAAAGTCATGAGAGAGAGAGAGAGAGAGAGAGAGAGAGAGAGAGAGAGAGAGAGAGAGAGAGAGAGAGAGAGAGAGACCTCTGCGTCGTTATATACACAGTTTCACGGATACACGGATTTAATTTGGAAACTGCTTGCTGTCCAAGGATTTACGAGATTCATACCCTGATCGGAGGGTAGGTAAAAAGAAAAAAAAAAAAAAGAAAAACGAGGAGGTTTAATGATTTACATGTGGATTTCTGGGGTGGGGGGGATTCGCCCGGAGATTTTGTAATCCACATCGAAATTTAGGAGTTGCTGAGTGATCTATGGAGTTTTGATAACGATTTATGGATTTTACACAGACAACTTCAAGCAGAGATTTACGGATATATATGGGATTTTTTTTTTTTTATCTACGTGAGGATTAAATAGATCATTCCGGGATTAACGTCTTTACAGACGGACTCACGAGCGAAGTGAGAGTGACGTTTGACACTGTTTTGTCCCCGAGGCGCTCTGTGCTCCCTGCGGTCCACTGTCAATAACCAGCCATTAAGCAATTGGGTCTTTATTAACGGCTTTGTTTGTGGCAATTAGTTCTTAACTGTCACGAACACATCTGAGGGAATCTGCAGGAGGGGAAGAGGGAGGAGAGGACAAGGAGAGGAAGGGATAGGAGAGGACAAGGAGAGGAAGGTAGAGGAGAGGACAAAGAGAGGATAAGAGACGACAAGAAGAGGAAGAGAGTGGACGGTGAGAGTATCGGCCGTCGTTTTAAACTGGCGGAGGGACTGGAGAAGAAGGGGTTGTTGTCGTTTTAGGGCGGGTGAGAGAGAGAGAGAGAGAGAGAGAGAGAGAGAGAGAGAGAGAGAGAGAGAGAGAGAGAGAGAGAGAGAGAGAAGAAGAAGAAGAAGAAGAAGAAGAAGAAGAAGAAGAAGAAATAGGAGATGGGTAAGAGAGACGATGTGTGACGTTTCTGTCCTTTCCGAGCGGATGGAGGGAGAGTGAGGGATGACACAAGTGTCGTTATATGCAAAGGGAGGAGGGAAGCCGTTGTCGTTTAAGCGAAAGGGAGGGAATAGAGGGGGTGCCTGTCGTTTCAGAGAGAGAGAGAGAGAGAGAGAGAGAGAGAGAGAGAGAGAGAGAGAGAGAGAGAGAGAGAGTGCAGTGCACAGAAGGGATATCTGCTGGTGATGGGAAAAGGGGGCGGTTCTTGTTTTTAGGCTGGAACACAATTGGCTTAAAAAAATAACATTAAAGAAATTCGCAGCTGACATGCATACAATGGCATCAGAGTGGATCAAGGACGTATAAAGAACAAAAATACGAACGAAAGATAGATTAGAAAAAGCGAAAAGGAAGAATAAAAGTGAAGAAAAAAAATACTGATCACGGGACACAGGTGAGGAAAAAGAATAAAGATGAGTGAGAGAGAGAAAAAAGAAAACAATATTTATTTAGAGAGGTAAAGTCTGGGGTATCAACATGAGAAGAGGGCGGCGGGAACTGTGTGAAGAATATATATATATATATATATATAAAGGAGTAAGTACGATGAGATGAATAACCAGAAAGAGCACTTAAATATCTACATGTTACATGGTCCCTAAGCACGACGGTCTTGGGGCCTTCGATACACTCAGTCACACGCATGTGTGTATTACGCTTATCAGGAGTACTTTACATACAGTGACCCATCTCCATCCCTCAACACTTGACAAACTACTAGAAAAGGTACAGAGAAGGGCACAGAAAATCATGTTACACACTGTTACGCACTGAGTCTTCCAACTCTCTCTTTCCCATCATCACCTGGACCTCATACAACATGTACAGTTGAAGCCGAGTATTGCATAACCCTCGCCACCGCCACCTCCTGCCATTAGAGACCCCTCGACCCTGGGTTGCAGTTCGGCACGTCCAACCTTCTGTAAACCGCTCACAGACCGCTACACGAACAGCCCCATCTTAGCCACTGTGAACAGCGTTCGTAATCAGCACATAGTTGCTATAATTTGTACCTAAAGACAACCTGTTTAACTCTCCCGTGCCATTGTTTTATACGTAATATCTATATTGTGTCTATGTTCTCCATAAATTTTCCAATTTTGGACGCAGCTGAGTAACTGAACAGTGGATTATCACTATTATCATCGTTATTATTATCATAACCATTATCATCATCATTATTATTATTATTATTATTAGTAGTAGTAGTAGTAGTAGTAGTAGTAGTAGTAGTATTGGTAGACGTAACAGTCATAGCAAGAGCCCAAAACGAATACAATCGCTGTATCCACAAATAAATACAATTACTGTATCAACGGAGATAGATATAACACAGAAACTGAGATACAGGACAACACACGATAAAACTGATAAAAGAAGCAGGAAAAACCTGAACATATTACAAACGGTAAAATGAATCCTTCATAAAAAAAAAAGGGACCCATTCCTAAATTTGGTCAGAAAATACGATGGACACAGAGGAAACATCTGCCCGAACTAAACTGTACCCATGTTTACCAAAAATATTTCCCTGTGTGCGAGAATTTATGTGGTTTTTGCTATACATTGGACATTCAACTTTTTTTTTTTTTTTTTTTTGAAAGGGGAGGGGGGTCGGGTCGGGTCGCGACTGTCAGGGCAAAAGTCACAAATCTCGGTTGAAATGGAGATAAAATGGGTCGGCAGCCAGTAATTCTAGGGCGATCTCGGCGAGGGTGACATGCTGTGTGTGTGTGTGTGTGTGTGTGTGTGTGTGTGTGTGTGTGTGTGTGCCAGACACTCTGCGCTCATTGAAATAAAACCCATATCCGGCCATTAGGTTCGAATCCCCCCGTGGTAGCCAGCTCAGACGCGGCCGGTAATGCCTGATTGTATAATTATCCGGGTGGGCCAAGCAGCGGCAAAACCCTACCCAACCCCCAACCCCCTTCCTCCTCCTCCTTCTGACGCGGCCGAAACATGATGATGATGATGTGTGAGAGAGAGAGAGAGAGAGAGAGAGAGAGAGAGAGAGAGAGAGAGAGAGAGAGAGAGAGAGAGAGAGAGAGAGAGAGAGAGAGAGAGAGAGAGAGAGAGAGAGAGAGAGAGCCAACTTCCATCGCATGAGGCCTAACCTCTGTACTTCCGCTCTCATTCACGAGGACTAACCCCCCCTCCCTCCCCATCCCTTAATGGCCGCTTTACTCTCCAATCTTAAGACCCACGAAGGAGGGGAGGAGGGAGGGGAAATCAGAGGGGGAAGGGGTGTCTTTCTCTGAGGGGAATCTATTCGATATATTTGTAAATCGGAAGGGGAGAGATGGCCACCGATGACACGTTCCACCCAGGAGTGTGGGTTTATGGATGGGGTGCTGGATGCAAGGGAGGGAGGGAGGGAGGGGAGGTGGGGGAGGAACGCAACCTCCGATAGCCGAACGCGATTGTCTATCGTCACTGATAAAGATGACACAGTCTATCATGTTCCTCAAGGTAAGAGGAGAGTGTGTGTGTGTGTGTGTGTGTGTGTGTGTGTGTGTGTGTGTGTGTGTGTGTGTGTGTGTGTGTGTGTGATTTCTTAGTTCCTGCTAGGAAGGGAGGAAGGGAGGAGGGTGGGGTGGAGGTGATCTAAGCCCTTATTCCAGGCCATTAGCGAGCTATGGCTTTCTAAATCCCCTTGGCTACTTTAAGGGGATTTCATCCCTTAGGAGCGAGGGATTGAGAGGGAGGTGCCAAGGCTGCGCCTGCTGCAAATGCCGCGGGAGGCGGTGGAAAGGAAGGGGAGAGGAAGGGGAGGGAGGGTGTCTGCTGGCCAGGCAGATACAGGCGTCTTGGAAATCTAATGCTCGTGTTGCAACGACTGTGTCTGTGGGCTTAAGGAGAAAAGGGGGAAGGGAGAGAGAGAGAGAGAGAGAGAGAGAGAGAGAGAGAGAGAGAGAGAGAGAGAGAGAGAGAGAGAGAGAGCATACATCCAACAAAGGAAAAAAAAGAAATACCAGAAATATTTCCATTAACGTCAAGAGATCCCATATGGCGTTGGCCCAGGGGAGGAGACGCGGGGAGGAGGAGGAGGAGGAGGAGGAGGGGGGTGGTGGAGGGGAGATAAGGGGAGGAAAAGTAGTGGTCTCTCCCGCCCCCCCCTAACTTCCCTACCGGCGTGAAGGGAGGCTTGGAGAGCCGTCACCTCCCACTAAGGGCGTGTAATTAACCAATCAGGGAGGGCGTACGGCTCCTCCCCCTCCTAGCTATTGTAATGCTCCCTACGTCATCGCCCCGGCTGTAGTGGGAGGAGGAGGGGGAGATGAGATCCTGACGGGGGACTGGGGAGGGATTGGGAGGGAGGGAGAGAATCCTTCATATACCGAGGCACCTCGACTACCCGATCATATAAGATTATCTTACAAGGATATTACAAGAGAGTGATATGTAAGGATATCACACATAAGGATATCACATAAGGATATCACACAAGGAGACCACATAAGGATATCACACATAAGGATATCACGCATAAGGATATCGCGCATGAGGATATCACACACAAGGATATCACATGAGGATATCTCATGAGGATATCACATGAGGATATCACACACAAGGATATCACACATAAGGATAACAGGTCGACGTCTATCATTGTCATCAGACTATTATCTATCGACAGACAGAGAAACGCAAGCACACAAGAGGCCACAGAAACACGCCTGTAGTACTAAACTGACGCACGAGAGAGAGAGAGAGAGAGAGAGAGAGAGAGAGAGAGAGAGAGAGAGAGAGAGAGAGAGAGAGAGAGAGAGAGAGAGAGAGAGAGAGACGGAAAATCCCAAGTAGCAGCGAAAACAGAGAAGGCACACACAGACTTAACTAGTGACCCAGTAGAGGGATGAGTGACAAACAGAGGGATAATAGAAAGGACAAACACGACGGGGTAAACCAACACAGGATAAAGACAAGACACAAGAAATAAAATGAAAGAGCAAAATGCACAGAGAGAGAGAGAGAGAGAGAGAGAGAGAGAGAGAGAGAGAGAGAGAGAGAGAGAGAGAGAGAGAGAGAGAGAGAGAGAGGAGAAGGAGGAGATGCAAACATCAGGTGTTGGGAATTGTACCCAAACAACCTAGAGATGGGCGTGAGGCCCATGAGGAGGGAGAGGGAGCGCCAACACGGTGTGGAGGATAAGTGGACAGCGCTGTCATGCGAGGGGAAAGTGGTCAGCTAGAGGGAGAGGGGAGGATAAAGAGGCGGTGAGGGCAAAGAGGAGAGAGCCGGTATGGGGGAGAGAGAGAGAGAGAGAGAGAGAGAGAGAGAGAGAGAGAGAGAGAGAGAGAGAGAGAGAGAGAGAGAGAGTAGTGAAGGAAGTGTGAGGAGAGGAATGGAAGGGAGAGGAGGAAAGGATAGGAAGGAAAAAAGTGAGATTAGGTAGGAAGAGAAGAGACATAAGTGAGATTAGGTAGGGAGAGGAGAGATAAAAGTGAGAGTAGGTAGGGAGAGGAGGGGGTGAGAGGAAAAAAAAGGGGGTGGTGAGAGTAAACAGGAGGAGGCGAGGCAAGTAAGAGTGAGTGTGAAGGATAGGTGAAAAAAGGAGTGATAAAAGGGGAAAATATTGCTTGTGATGAGTGAGGGAATATTTCCATGGGAGAACCTATTTATGCAATTTAGATAGTACCTAGTTTATGGTGCAGTATGGGGAGGGGAAATACATGGTGAGTGATAGTGACGGTGATTGTGATGTATGGTGATGGTTTTAAGGAGTGTTGGTGATGGGGCAAGAATTGTGTGATGGTGGTAGTGTTGGAGATGAGGTGTTGGCGATGAGGGAATGACTGTCATGGTGTCAGTGGTGGTGAAGAGCCGTACGGTGGAGATGATGGCGATAATGATGGTTGTGAAGCAAGACAGCGTTGCCGACGGTGATGGTGATCACGGTACTAGTACATGATGATGATGATGATGATGATGATGATGATGGCAATGATGATGATGATGATGATGACGGGTCTGGGTTGGGGTATTGATGATTCGTTTTTTCATCCCACGGTGAAAATGATGGCAAGGGCAGTGAAAGTGAAGCAAGTGACCTGAGTGATGATAGTGACTGAGAGGATGAACGATGATGATGATGATGTTAGGGAAGAACTGTGTGCAGAGGTGATGATGATGATGATGAACATGAAAAAATAACAATAAAAATGAATGTGAAAATAATGGTGATAATGAAATATGAAGATGAAAAGAGGATGGTGAGGGGTGAATAAATGTGAAAAAAAGGAAGAAAAGGAAAAAAAGAATGAAAATGAAAGTCAAGATGACAAAGGAGATGAAATAACATGAAAACGGAAGAAGGAGAAGAAAACAAAAAAAGACGACGATGGAGGAAGGTGGAGAAGACGAAAGAAAAGGAGAAGATGGAGAGGAAGATGGAGAATAAGATGGAGAGGAAGAATGGCGAGGACAAGGGAACCCCGTCGATGATCAAAATGAGAAATCGGCAGATGAAACTAATGGAGGGTGTATGCAAATTTGATGGGATAGGGAAGGGAGTTGATTAGCCTTATGAGAGTGGCGGGGACAGGAAGATGATATACGACACGTAAGGGATCAGAATAATTAATTAAATGAGTAAATTGGGCTGTAAATTGCTGGCTTCCCTCCCTCCCAAAAGGACTCAGTTAAGGCGTTGATCGTTTATTAAGTACGTCCCTCTCCCGGCGCCCCACCACCCACCCCCAAGACAGAAATAAGGAAAGAGACATTAAATTTCAAGCCTCTGTGTGAACTATATTTATTGAGCTGCTCCTCCCTCAGACGAAGACGCTGTAAGCCCAGGAATAAAAGAGTTCTCGTCTATTTCCTTCCACAAAGAAGGAACAGAATGCCGTCTTAATGATCCTATACTGTTCCCTCCTGACTACTTCATTCAGAAGTGTCTGTTCTGTCTGTTCCCGTCCACAGAAACAACAGACTTGAAGAGTAAACAGCTCTGTCTGTTCCCTCCCCCAGACACTACTGAACTTACGTAATACTTGTCATGGTCAACGTCTACATTTCCCTTTGAATATAAAAAAAAAAAGGGCCTTGTAACAACTGGCTTTTCGTTCCTTTTGTTCCAGATTTGAGAGCAGGGAATATAATTATTGTTCCGTTCCATTTGTTCCAGATTGAGTGCAGAGTATTCCCTGTTCACCACAGATACATTTTCACACGTTAAAAACGTATCGCGAAGCGTTTTAATTAATATGAGTAATTCTCCATGCTCCATCACTCCGGACCAGTAGTGTAAGTGGATTATTACACTGAATTACATTACTCAGAAAAAAAACACGAAAGGTAATTCTCAAAATAAAGCATAATGTTTTCACTACACACACGTTAATGAATTTTTAGTCTGATAATGTCGACAGTAATTACTAAAAAATACACAATACTTATGAGTTCAAAAAAAATCATGCTAAGAATTTTTGTTTTCATAAAGGATTTTCTTCCTAAATTACGAACCTTTCCTTTTCCTATTTTTTTTTCTTTTACCATCTTTACCATATTCTCTTCCTTTGCTTTCCTTCAAGCGTACTTCAGCTTCCGTAATCCCTCCTACCGTACAGTAATGGTCCTCTTCCACAACTCTGTGGCTCTCTCTGTACTCCTACACACCACTTAAAATTCCTCCTTCCACATTTCCCTAATGCCTTAAATGCCTCGTTTCCATCACAATTACCTTGTTACTGTCAAATCCACTACTTCCTACCCTACAGAATCAATTCCAGCAGTATCCTAAATTCCCTTTTTCCCCTTACGACTCAATCTTCTGTTACCTCAAATTCCTTTACACCCACCATGACTGCCTCCATGTATCTAGTATTTCCTCATGGTGAACAGCTAACACATACACACACACACACACTTACATATATATACATATATATATATATATATATATATATATATATATATATATATATATATATATATATATATATATATATATATATTGTTTCCTATCCTAGAGGTTTATTCCTGTGCGATTTTAAATCTCCTCTTTCCCTCTTAGAGTCAGTCCCCTAATGCCTTAAATCCCCTTTCAGTATCTGTAGACTTTCTACTTTCCCTTATCAGACTCCAGCTCCTCCTCCTCATCCTCCTCCTCCTCCTTCTCCCCCCTCTTCCTCCTCCTTACTACTACAGGAAAAATTACATGAACCAAATCGTAAATTTCATTAAATTTTGACGGAGAGGATGACCACCGGAACTAGGGAGAGTGGCTGCCTCGGTGTTCCGTGGTGCTGAGTGCTTGGAGACACTTAGAGCTGAGGAGACTGGGGCTAGGAGGCTCTCAAGACTAGGAGATAGTGAGGGGCTAGGAGATCATACGCGACTTGGAAACTGGTGTGGGTGTGTGGGGTAAAGTTCTCTGTGGCTAATTAATAATAGGGCCGAGAAATTTGGGTGGCTCACTATGCTGGGCAGGCTGTTAGGTACGAAGGTACGACCCTTAAGAACGACGGTATGACCTTTGAGCAAGGCGGTACGACCCTTGAGAACTACGGCACGACCACTTGAGCACGACGGTACGACCCTCTGAGCAGGAAAGTGCGACCACCTGAGAACGATGGTAATAATACCCTTGAGCACGGCTGTACGACCCTTGAGCACGGCGGTACGACCCTTGAGCACGACGGCACGGCCCTTGAGCACGATAGTACGGCTCTTGAACACGACGGCTGGCCCTTGAGCACGATAGTACGGCCCTTGAACACGACGGTAGGACCCTTGAGCACGGCTGTACGACCCTTGAGCACGGATGTACGACCCTTAAGCACGGCGGTACGACCCTTGAGCACGGCTGTACGACCCTTGGGTACGAAGGGCTAGCTTTTTGTACCACAGTGACGCACAAGGGTTCGAGACTCCAGCATTGCATCCAGTCATCCATCATCTACACTGTCACACTTAATATCCTAAACCCTACATCTATTTCTAAATTTCACACAGTCTTCTATAACGTTCTCTCGATACTTCTCCTTTAAGGACAGTGTTCAACTGAACATTATTTGTTCAGAGATCTTCGTCGCACTAACTCCTAGACACAGTCTATAAGCTAATCTTAGGCAGTTCAATGAGTAAAGTGATCACAGACAGCCTCGCTCTTGGGTTCAATGTATCTATAGATATTCCTTTATCTTAATATGCTGGTTACTCTCTTGTCTGTGGGTTTAAGCTAAGAAGTAATCATATCTGGTAACCTTTGACAGACTTGCTTCCACCTTGCCTGCCCTCTCTCTCTCTCTCTCTCTCTCTCTCTCTCTCTCTCTCTCTCTCTCTCTCTCTCTCTCTCTCTCTCGGTCTGTGTGGTCTGTGTATCTATGTAACTCTCTCTCTCTCTCTCTCTCTCTCTCTCTCTCTCTCTCTCTCTCTCTCTCTCTCTCTCTCTCTCTCTCTCCTCATCTGTAATAAAATATAAAAACTTTTAACAGTATTCTCGGTCGAGACAGGACATAAATCTTTAATAGGAAAGCTCGCTGAACTTGAGGAGAAAAGTGGATTACCGTGAGGTTTTAACAGCACACACACACACACACACACACACACACACACACACCACGGATGCAGAAGGTCAAACATCATTCCTTGTTCAGTCTTTAAAGAAACAACTCTGTTCTCAGAGTTTATGAAGGAAGAATAGTCCATTATCATACCAAGATAGTTCGAAACCATCCCAAGTAGTCATGAAAAAAAAAGATACGTATAATACATTTGAAAATCAAGCGTACGAAACTTGTAAAAAACATGAAACGAGTAAAAATCATTTGGCGAGATTCCATCAATGGACACTACTGTGAATTTCCCCAGATGGATTCAATTCAAATCTATTCAGTGTTTAAATGAAAATTTATTGCATACCAAATATTCATGTATGAAACATAGTTGAATACTGTGCCAGTTTCCACAGATAACAGAGCCGAATTCTATCTTACTCTGGCACTGGACAAGTTACAGGGATCTAAATATCAAACGTAAAGACATGAATGTCGATACATAGTTTGCAAACAATATTTAGCAAATATCAAATACAATAATATAAGAAAACATAACAAACCGATCAATGAAATTTTGAAATCCAAAAGATAAGCTTTGATAGTGAAACATCTTAACATGGCAAGGTGTCAAATGCTAACATTCTTTTCATCAAATGGATTCCAGACGCCAATTATCCAACACAAGATGCGCAATAATCCAATAATGGTTGAGGAAAAGGTCGTCGTCTTAATTCGTTCAACAGCGCCTCTCTTCGCTCGACCCCCAGTCTACCTCCTTGGTCCTAGGGGTGAGGTAGACTGGGGCTCAAATTCAGCCTCGCGATGCCATTAATCCGGGCGACATTTTATTGTTGAGTTAATAAACATCTAAGGACCGTAATCTCTTTTGATGTATACGGGAAACTGAGCGACATGTATCTGTTTACGAGGTATGGAGAGGGTGGGGTCCCGGGGGGGTTGCTGGGTGCTTAGGGCTTCAGGAAGGGGAGGAGGAGGGTATGTTGTTACACGTTTCTCGAGGGGGAAGAGAGGGGTTATTGGGGGGGGGAGGGGGAGGGGGGTTATGGTATGTGTATTTTATAAAAGGTGGAATGTCTCCCCAATTTTTTTTTCTTTTTTTCTTTTTTGCGTCGAGCGGGGATTATGAAACGGACAAGTTAAGAAGGGGGTGAGGATATTAATGTGGGGATTTAAATAGTACCTGTGAGGCAAGCAAGAGAACGGGAGAGAAAACATTTCTGAACTGAGCGTATATATATATATATATATATATATATATATATATATATATATATATATATATATATATTTCCAGACGGGAATCATTTTCGTTGAGGTGCCGAACGTTTTAGGAGGATGGTGGAGTGTTAGATGTAAGGCATTACGCAGGGCGAGAACATTTCTGAATGGGGTGAGGTGGGGAAGGAGAGCCATATATCTGTGAACTTAAAGAATGAAAGGGGGAAGAATGGATCTTTATTATCTGGCCACATAAGCTTTTAAAGGGAAAACTAAGGAGCTGCAAGATGTGTTCCAGGTATTTAACTGTTACTCATCAGACGTCTAGCAATTGCAGGTAACCAATCTGTGGAGAGGAGAGACAATTTGCGTAAAACGAACCTAATTCGCGTAAAACGAATTCAGCTCGTATCAAACAAAGACATCCGCGTAAAACAAGGCCAACCTGTGTTTTGCGGAGCCAGCCCGCGTAACACGGGGCAAATCCGTGTAAAACGAGGCCAATCGTGTAAAATGAAGCCATCCCGTGTAAAGGGTAGTGTGAAAGGTGGATTTCCAGGCACCACACGGAAAAAAGGGGGTTTGTGAGTTTTTATCAAGCCTTCGAACTTTTTACAAATTCTTTTACAGGAGTCAAAAAAAAGGGCTAAGTTTTATTACAGATTTTCTTGGAGTTTTAGGGATTAGCCTAGTGTTCAAATGGAAGTGAAAGTTTTCAATGCTTTTGCACCGGATGCCTAATCAACTGGAAACAAAAATGTCTTTTAATCCTTCTATGGTGCTTCCTAAGTCAAGCAGATTTTGTTCCTTTTGTATACAATTTTCAGTTTCCCAGAAACTGCCAATTTTCCTATCAGAAGCGTGGTAAACGTTTATCACGGATCAGCTGATTTCCTTACAGCTTCTGTGTTTACAAAATCAGCTGATTTTCCTCCGTAGTATCCTTGTTTATAGATAACCAGATGTTCCCTATATCTGTGTTATCTTTAATAGTTTCTTCTGTTTCATGTATCCTTTCTCCACAATCTTCCACGTACACAATTTCAATTCTTTGCCTATTAGCGTTTTTGCCTGTGAGCGATGCAGCTGATTCCATTCCATACAGTTTCATGTCAATTAACCATTGCTTCTCTTGCCATTTCATGTCATTTCCCAGCCCTGTGGAAGGCAACCTCTAACATCTAATCTTGGATTTCTCGTCTGTGTTCCCGTCGCCCGCAAGCACCTGATTTTCATGGCAACAGCTGACGGTGACCCCGAGCCATCTCGGTGCTGCAGACGAGGGCAGAAAGTCCTAGTTCAGCGTCTCCCTCGTAACGAGGCCAAACGAGCAGTAAAGTCAAACCCGCTGCTCAGATTAAACGAGGTTCCACCCCACCCTTCGTTTTTCCATCAATCTCCCTCCCTATCACCATCATCATTCCACCCGCTCCCACTAGATTCTCCCTCCTTCTACTCCCTCTTTACCATCCATACCTCTGAACTGTAGTGATGAAAACCCATTCAAAATGGTCTTTGAAAGGTTACAGGATAATATACTCAAGAGGCCGATTTGGGTTTCTAGTTGGCCATAAAATGTGCTGTCAGAACCATAAGTAATGAGAGAAGGAGGGAAGGAGAAGGATGAAAGGAGGTGGAGAGGGAGGAAGAGAAGAGGGAGAGAAAGGAAGGATGAGGAAAGGCGAGGTAGAATGTGGTA
This sequence comes from Panulirus ornatus, assembly GCF_036320965.1. Classification (NCBI taxonomy): domain Eukaryota; kingdom Metazoa; phylum Arthropoda; class Malacostraca; order Decapoda; family Palinuridae; genus Panulirus; species Panulirus ornatus. Next base: position 15,815,365 of record NC_092275.1, read on the forward strand.
AGGATATACAGGGGAAGTAGATGAAGGTTAAGAAGGGGAGACGTAAGAGGAGACAATGGAGATATAAAACGGAAGAGGAAGGATAAAGAGGAAGAAGTAAAAGGTGCCAAGGGAGATACAAAATGGGAGAAGAGGAAAGATAAAAGATGGAAAAAGTAAGAGGTACCAAGGGTGAGAAGAAGAAGAAGAAGAAGAAGAAGAACGAGGAAGACGTGTCAAGGGAAGAACTGTAAAGATGTGCGATGTGAAAGATGAAAAAGAGGGAGAAAAAATACTCTTAAAATCCCAGCGAACAATCCAACGAATATGCGAACTTCGTCTCTGTTTTGCGAGCCCCAGATAAGAGTCAAGAAAAGCATAACTGATAGGCGTGAGATCATAAGAGTCATTGTCTTAATTTCTAAGGCTAATTTTCGTTTTATGTGACTCCTAAAAGAATCTGGAGAGGATTTCAGTCATGGAATAGACTGGATAGACCAGGGGAGTGGTTATGACGGTACTGGAAGGATCGAGGGAGTGGCTGAGAGTGAGGACAGAGGGAGGAGGAACTGATAGGGAGGAGTTAGGGAGTGGAAAAAAGAGGGAGGGATTGATAAGGAGGACTAGGGAATGGGGAACACTCATTAATAGAGGGCTGTTGAAAAAATATCCTTTTCTTTCCTGTTTCTCATCCTGGGAGAGAGAGAAGAGAGAGAGAGAGAGAGAGAGAGAGAGAGAGAGAGAGAGAGAGAGAGAGAGAGAGAGAGAGAGAGCGAGAGAGAGAGAGATTCATAACTAACTGTTTTTACTCCGCGTCGCTTCTCATTTTTCATTTTATAAACCCTTTAGGCAAAGTTTTTCCCCTTCCCACGACCACCATTAGTATCATTCTTTCACTCAATTTTCCCCTCTCTTCCTTTTATTCTTTAGCGCGTCTCCCTTGTCTCCCTCTACCAATGTTTTTGGTTCTCGCGTCTTCACAGATTCATCAGCCCTATCGTGGAGCTCTCTCTCTCTCTCTCTCTCTCTCTCTCTCTCTCTCTCTCTCTCTCTCTCTCTCTCTCTCTCTCTCTCTCCCTTGCTATCTTTAATATTCACTTCAATAGCCACGTCCACCTTGCCCACTGTCCGGCATTCTTCTCTTCAGAACATTCGGAATCTGTAAAAGAAATAAAAAAGGAAAAAAATAGCAGCTTCAAAGGACAGCCAAAGGGAATGTTCAGGACCAGACTTTTTTTTGCTAGCGGGGAAATTTAACGACAATTCAATATAGACCTATTTTTTTTCAATCCTATTTCCTTATTAATTTCTATAATTAAGATCTTGATGAAGGTTACATTGGTGACCTTTTTTTTCTGAAGGGGATGGGTGAATTTTCTTGCACCTCTAGAGAAGAAATTACAAGACGATTTAATAGTGGTCATATCATTCTTTTTTTTCAACATTCTGACGTTTTGTGTATCATCTGTAAAAAAGCTTAAATTTCAGATTCTTTGTTTCTTTGAGTTTTTTTGTTTGTTGTTGTTGTTAATAAGATTCTTGACGTAATTCAGGAGGTCATCCTTGACCACGACTTTGTTGACGACCACACAGCAGCCTCTAACCCGCCAACCTCGGGGTTGAAGTCTTAAGGATTATGTGTTTTGCCTTAGTTAAACTTCTGTGTTTGCAGCCTCGGGGTTTAATCACGGCTCATCCCCCATGTTTAAGGATTAGGGTTTTAAGCGTTGAGCAGTGACAGGTAATTCTTGTTTAGGGGTCGAGGTTCTAAACCTCCGGGCATTGTTCAAATTCTATATCTGAATGTTTAAGGTCGTGGAATCTGCTGGGGACTAACTTCATATTAAATCCTTTGAATGCATAAGCAATAATCGAGATTCATTTTCTGTGTTTAAAGCTGAAAGTTCACTGGGTTCACCTTAGATTTATCTCTATGTCTTACGAGGTGAATTTAGAAGTATGTTCCGTGGTTGAACGTTCAAGTAAATGGGTTCAACTTGGAATCACCTTCATAACTCGAGGTTCTGGGGTTCGACGGGGTTTCTCTCTAGAGTCCATGATGCATAAACTGTCCTTAATGGATGAAGTAAGTTACGAGGTTGTCATTTCTATTCTCTGCAAGTAAACACATTACTTCTCATTATCTCAACCCTCTCTCGTTTACGTACAGAAATTAAAGATGATTCTCCCTCCATAAACGATCTAAGAACTCCTCAAATTACCATGCTTCTAATACCAGTTTAGTGAGATGGCTTGCAAGTGGATTATGAAAAATAACAAGGAGACTATGTACGTACGTGTTCCAGTGGTGTATTTAGGTAAACTTTTCGATCATTCAGAAGGCTTAATCGCCGTAATGTTAAAACCCTTCCCTTAGGAAACATTGACTGGAATGTTCATTGTATAGTGAATGCTGTTGTGCATTCCCCAGTGTGTTCAATCATGCATACATCATTCTTGCAATTTCAAGCATTGGATTAATACATGAAGGTAATGAGAAAACAGTGAAAAATGAATGGAGAGAAAATGAGAAAGAGAGAAAGAAGAGTACAGCAATATATATATATATATATATATATATATATATATATATATATATATAAAATGTTAATTTCAAATTGCTTTCCGAGGTCCTGCTAATTAGAGAGATTAGAAGCGATCATCTCCGTAATTATAACGCCAGCATCAGCGGCAGCCTTGACTTATGAATTCTTCTTCCTCTACTTGGTCTCTGACAAGCAGGGGAAATTAGCAAGCATTTGCATATTTTTGCAGGATTCTTAATGACACCAAAAATCTTTTTGTAAAAAAAGAATTTCTCCAGGGATTCAACACTTGCTTGAGATTGAAGAGAGGTAGACAAACGTATACTGCTAGGAGCAGTGAAGTTTTTTTTTTTTTATCAAGAACATAAGGTGAGTGTGCGAGAAAGTAGAGAGGAGGATGTGGTACCAGGTGAAGGTGGAAATACTGTAGGAGTGTGTGATGTCACCATGGCTGTTTAATCAATTCAGGGATGGGGGCAGTGAGGGTCTTTGAGAGAGGAGCAGGTTTGCAGTCTATTTGGGGTGAAGGAACCTGGGAAGTGAGTCGAATGTTTGCTGATGACGCGGTGCTGGTGGCAAATTCATGGAAGAAAATAAAGATGGTGTCTTAGTTTCGGGGAGTATTTGGAAGGAGAAATTTTAGGGGAAGATAGAATAAAAACAAGGTTATTAGGTGTAGCTATGTAAAGAGACAGGTTAGCTGGGAAGTTAGTTTGAATGGAGAAAGCTTGGAGGAAGTGAAGTGCATTGGATACCTCTTATAATCAGAAAATATACATATATTATCTAAAGACTAATGCAGACATGTACACATGCACAGTATATATGTACTCTCCCCATCAATCGTCTTCTTTTACAGTCAGTTTAGTCTTCCTCTGCCTTTCTAAACCGTCATCCTCTTATCGATATTGGTCTTCTTTCCTCCTCTTCGCATCAGGACGAAGGTCTCCCCTCAACACTGCTATAAGATCATTTAGATCCGGGTATTGTTCTGGGAGCAAATGAAATAATGACGGTATTGTATGTGCATACCATCCCAGTGCTACGAGACACCGGGTCGCCCCTGATGACATAATAGGGGGCGGGGGGCCTTCCAAAAGGGGTGTACCCATTGTGATTCCCCTCCTTTTTCCTTTCTGACTTCCCAATTAAATCTTCACACTCATCATCTGTCTCGTTCTAACCCTTGTTCAGCAAGTTTCCCCTCTCTTCCCCTGTCAAGTAAACAACCACATACATCCTTATTTTCTTTGCCACTCAAACCCACCATCCATTCACACCTCTCCCCTCTTTTCCCCTCACTTAGACCAGTCTCCACATCCCAGCTTGACGTCGAGACCAACTCTATACACCCACCCTCCCCCTCCCCCTCACTCCCCAAGAGTCATTCCCATATCTCGTCTTTCCCCTCTTTTCCTAAAAATCTTCTCCATATACCTCCTATCCCTGAGGACCAGGTTCATAGACCCTTCCCTTCCCTCAAATCTCTACTTCCCTCTTTCTTTCTCCAACATGAACCTTCCTTTATCTAGTTCGTCGTTTCCACCTTTTCCATCGTAACAGTCAGTGTCCGTACGTACGCGTCCGTATGTGTTCTTACACACATACCCTCTTCTGTCCTCCGCCTCTCCCTTGATTCCCCTCTCTATCTATCCCTTCTTTCCTTCGCTCGACACTCTCCCTCCTCATGCACTACAACACACCCAGGGTACACTTCCATAGATCATGAGGCTTGCTATATAACCACCCTCACGCTGCAACCTACGTATGTCGAGCCATAGCCTCACCTCTCACAAACTTTCCTTAAGCTTCAGTCGGGCCATTTGCTTATCTCTCGACCCTCCTCCCATAACTTTCCGTCAGCCATTTTCTTATCTTTCAACTCCCTTTTCTCTGGCATTTTCTTAAAAATCCTCAACCCTCTTTACCTTCTCACCATTCAGCCATATCTTAAAACTCTCAGCTTCGTCTCTCAGATCCCACTATCATGTTCTCGTGAACATTCCAGTCTAGCTTCCTCTTTCGCATACAGTCTTCCAAAACTCCCCCTCGCAATGTCCTCCATTTCGTCCGCTATTAAATCACCATTAGTAGAGCGTCACGCACAGTATATGGGATGGCACCCAATGACTCTTCCCTCACTCCCTTCAGACTTTTCCTTTTGCCTTATTCCACTCCCCATCTCTTATGACCTGTTATGACCATCTCTCTCATGTATCCATTCATGTACACACTCGAAGATAAGGAGGTCATATCGTCTCCCAACCCATAAAGCAACCTCAGATCACTCACTTTATTCCCCTGTCCTTCCTCACACGTGACATCATCTCTGTGTAAACACATTATGCGTTCGCTATACCCGGGCTACGCTCTGTAAATATCTTTGTTATATCCAGGTTATATTCTGTAAATAGAGTGTGTCATACTCAAGTATTACCAACACACTCCTGAGAATGATACTCTTCCTCCCACGCACTTTTCAAAGCCCAAGTCTTCTGTAATCGCAATTCCTAGCCTCAAATCTTTCCAAAATACAGTCTTTCCGCACCTATTCGTCACCTACCAATTTCCACCCCCATATTCTTCCCCTACCGCACTTTCCAGCCCCCATTCTCCTCCCCAACACACTCTTCCCATCCTGATGCTTCTCCCAGACAACCCATCCCGCCACATCACTGTTACCCCTGATAATAATGCTTGACTCTTGCATTCATATCACCCATCAAGAGACCCATAAACCATTCCCATAATTTCCCCTCTTTTTTCCTCCCCTTGACTCATTAGCCTCGTTCCACCTCCCCTTCCCCAACCCAACCCTTACCTTTTTTTTTACCCCTCTTAAACTGCCCTTTCCCCTCCCCCCTTTGCTGGTCTGGACACATAGTTCACTTATTACAACCCGCAAGAGTCCTAAGTAGAAAGGCTCTGTTATTACGCCTCTATAGAGCCGTAGTCAGGGAAGAGGCATGGGGTTAGTGGAGGGGGGGGGGGTTATTCTGGGCCTTTGAAGGGGGAACATGAGGGTGATTTTCTCTACCGAGTTTTTTGTCGGTCTTTTCTACTATCCCCCCCCTCCCCCCCCACCCCCATAAATCCCATCCACCACCACCTCCCCCCCCCCTTGACTCCCCCCTAGATTCCTCCCTTTGTGGAAGTCTTGTGGCAACTTTGGTGGTGGGGAGTAATAATGATGATGAAGGAGAGTGGGGGAGGAGGGAGAGAGAGGGGGGTGAGAGAGGGGTGAGAGCTAGTAAAGATGGGTGTTGTTGATTTTTTTGATTATTCGTTAAAAAACACACACACACACACACAACAGAAGAAAAAAGAGAAAAAGGAGAGAGAAGAGAGAGAGAGAGAGAGGGACGAGAGAGAGAGAGATTCATAACTAACTGTTTTTACTCCGCGTCGCTTCTCATTTTTCATTTTATAAACCCTTTAGGCAAAGTTTTTCCCTTCCCACGACCACCATTAGTATCATTCTTTCACTCAATTTTCCCCTCTCTTCCTTTTATTCTTTAGCGCGTCTCCCTTGGTCTCCCTCTACCAATGTTTTTGGTTCTCGCGTCTTCACAGATTCATCAGCCCTATCGTGGAGCTCTCTCTCTCTCTCTCTCTCTCTCTCTCTCTCTCTCTCTCTCTCTCTCTCTCTCTCTCTCTCTCTCTCTCCCTTGCTATCTTTAATATTCACTTCAATAGCCACGTCCACCTTGCCCACTGTCCGGCATTCTTCTCTTCAGAACATTCGGAATCTGTAAAAGAAATAAAAAAGGAAAAAAATAGCAGCTTCAAAGGACAGCCAAAGGGAATGTTCAGGACCAGACTTTTTTTTTGCTAGCGGGGAAATTTAACGACAATTCAATATAGACCTATTTTTTTTCAATCCTATTTCCTTATTAATTTCTATAATTAAGATCTTGATGAAGGTTACATTGGTGACCTTTTTTTTCTGAAGGGGATGGGTGAATTTTCTTGCACCTCTAGAGAAGAAATTACAAGACGATTTAATAGTGGTCATATCATTCTTTTTTTTCAACATTCTGACGTTTTGTGTATCATCTGTAAAAAAGCTTAAATTTCAGATTCTTTGTTTCTTTGAGTTTTTTTGTTTGTTGTTGTTGTTAATAAGATTCTTGACGTAATTCAGGAGGTCATCCTTGACCACGACTTTGTTGACGACCACACAGCAGCCTCTAACCCGCCAACCTCGGGGTTGAAGTCTTGAGGATTATGTGTTTTGCCTTAGTTAAACTTCTGTGTTTGCAGCCTCGGGGTTTAATCACGGCTCATCCCCCATGTTTAAGGATTAGGGTTTTAAGCGTTGAGCAGTGACAGGTAATTCTTGTTTAGGGGTCGAGGTTCTAAACCTCCGGGCATTGTTCAAATTCTATATCTGAATGTTTAAGGTCGTGGAATCTGCTGGGGACTAACTTCATATTAAATCCTTTGAATGCATAAGCAATAATCGAGATTCATTTTCTGTGTTTAAAGCTGAAAGTTCACTGGGTTCACCTTAGATTTATCTCTATGTCTTACGAGGTGAATTTAGAAGTATGTTCCGTGGTTGAACGTTCAAGTAAATGGGTTCAACTTGGAATCACCTTCATAACTCGAGGTTCTGGGGTTCGACGGGGTTTCTCTCTAGAGTCCATGATGCATAAACTGTCCTTAATGGATGAAGTAAGTTACGAGGTTGTCATTTCTATTCTCTGCAAGTAAACACATTACTTCTCATTATCTCAACCCTCTCTCGTTTACGTACAGAAATTAAAGATGATTCTCCCTCCATAAACGATCTAAGAACTCCTCAAATTACCATGCTTCTAATACCAGTTTAGTGAGATGGCTTGCAAGTGGATTATGAAAAATAACAAGGAGACTATGTACGTACGTGTTCCAGTGGTGTATTTAGGTAAACTTTTCGATCATTCAGAAGGCTTAATCGCCGTAATGTTAAAACCCTTCCCTTAGGAAACATTGACTGGAATGTTCATTGTATAGTGAATGCTGTTGTGCATTCCCCAGTGTGTTCAATCATGCATACATCATTCTTGCAATTTCAAGCATTGGATTAATACATGAAGGTAATGAGAAAACAGTGAAAAATGAATGGAGAGAAAATGAGAAAGAGAGAAAGAAGAGTACAGCAATATATATATATATATATATATATATATATATATATATATATATATATATATATATATATATAAAATGTTAATTTCAAATTGCTTTCCGAGGTCCTGCTAATTAGAGAGATTAGAAGCGATCATCTCCGTAATTATAACGCCAGCATCAGCGGCAGCCTTGACTTATGAATTCTTCTTCCTCTACTTGGTCTCTGACAAGCAGGGGAAATTAGCAAGCATTTGCATATTTTTGCAGGATTCTTAATGACACCAAAATCTTTTTGTAAAAAAAGAATTTCTCCAGGGATTCAACACTTGCTTGAGATTGAAGAGAGGTAGACAAACGTATACTGCTAGGAGCAGTGAAGTTTTTTTTTTTTTTATCAAGAACATAAGGTGAGTGTGCGAGAAAGTAGAGAGGAGGATGTGGTACCAGGTGAAGGTGGAAATACTGTAGGAGTGTGTGATGTCACCATGGCTGTTTAATCAATTCAGGGATGGGGGCAGTGAGGGTCTTTGAGAGAGGAGCAGGTTTGCAGTCTATTTGGGGTGAAGGAACCTGGGAAGTGAGTCGAATGTTTGCTGATGACGCGGTGCTGGTGGCAAATTCATGGAAGAAAATAAAGATGGTGTCTTAGTTTCGGGGAGTATTTGGAAGGAGAAATTTTAGGGGAAGATAGAATAAAAACAAGGTTATTAGGTGTAGCTATGTAAAGAGACAGGTTAGCTGGGAAGTTAGTTTGAATGGAGAAAGCTTGGAGGAAGTGAAGTGCATTGGATACCTCTTATAATCAGAAAATATACATATATTATCTAAAGACTAATGCAGACATGTACACATGCACAGTATATATGTACTCTCCCCATCAATCGTCTTCTTTTACAGTCAGTTTAGTCTTCCTCTGCCTTTCTAAACCGTCATCCTCTTATCGATATTGGTCTTCTTTCCTCCTCTTCGCATCAGGACGAAGGTCTCCCCTCAACACTGCTATAAGATCATTTAGATCCGGGTATTGTTCTGGGAGCAAATGAAATAATGACGGTATTGTATGTGCATACCATCCCAGTGCTACGAGACACCGGGTCGCCCCTGATGACATAATAGGGGGCGGGGGGCCTTCCAAAAGGGGTGTACCCATTGTGATTCCCCTCCTTTTTCCTTTCTGACTTCCCAATTAAATCTTCACACTCATCATCTGTCTCGTTCTAACCCTTGTTCAGCAAGTTTCCCCTCTCTTCCCCTGTCAAGTAAACAACCACATACATCCTTATTTTCTTTGCCACTCAAACCCACCATCCATTCACACCTCTCCCCTCTTTTCCCCTCACTTAGACCAGTCTCCACATCCCAGCTTGACGTCGAGACCAACTCTATACACCCACCCACCCCCACCCCCACACACCCCAAGAGTCATTCCCATATCTCGTCTTTCCCCTCTTTTCCTAAAAATCTTCTCCATATACCTCCTATCCCTGAGGACCAGGTTCATAGACCCTTCCCTTCCCTCAAATCTCTACTTCCCTCTTTCTTTCTCCAACATGAACCTTCCTTTATCTAGTTCGTCGTTTCCACCTTTTCCATCGTAACAGTCAGTGTCCGTACGTACGCGTCCGTATGTGTTCTTACACACATACCCTCTTCTGTCCTCCGCCTCTCCCTTGATTCCCCTCTCTATCTATCCCTTCTTTCCTTCGCTCGACACTCTCCCTCCTCATGCACTACAACACACCCAGGGTACACTTCCATAGATCATGAGGCTTGCTATATAACCACCCTCACGCTGCAACCTACGTATGTCGAGCCATAGCCTCACCTCTCACAAACTTTCCTTAAGCTTCAGTCGGGCCATTTGCTTATCTCTCGACCCTCCTCCCATAACTTTCCGTCAGCCATTTTCTTATCTTTCAACTCCCTTTTCTCTGGCATTTTCTTAAAAATCCTCAACCCTCTTTACCTTCTCACCATTCAGCCATATCTTAAAACTCTCAGCTTCGTCTCTCAGATCCCACTATCATGTTCTCGTGAACATTCCAGTCTAGCTTCCTCTTTCGCATACAGTCTTCCAAAACTCCCCCTCGCAATGTCCTCCATTTCGTCCGCTATTAAATCACCATTAGTAGAGCGTCACGCACAGTATATGGGATGGCACCCAATGACTCTTCCCTCACTCCCTTCAGACTTTTCCTTTTGCCTTATTCCACTCCCCATCTCTTATGACCTGTTATGACCATCTCTCTCATGTATCCATTCATGTACACACTCGAAGATAAGGAGGTCATATCGTCTCCCAACCCATAAAGCAACCTCAGATCACTCACTTTATTCCCCTGTCCTTCCTCACACGTGACATCATCTCTGTGTAAACACATTATGCGTTCGCTATACCCGGGCTACGCTCTGTAAATATCTTTGTTATATCCAGGTTATATTCTGTAAATAGAGTGTGTCATACTCAAGTATTACCAACACACTCCTGAGAATGATACTCTTCCTCCCACGCACTTTTCAAAGCCCAAGTCTTCTGTAATCGCAATTCCTAGCCTCAAATCTTTCCAAAATACAGTCTTTCCGCACCTATTCGTCACCTACCAATTTCCACCCCCATATTCTTCCCCTACCGCACTTTCCAGCCCCCATTCTCCTCCCCAACACACTCTTCCCATCCTGATGCTTCTCCCAGACAACCCATCCCGCCACATCACTGTTACCCCTGATAATAATGCTTGACTCTTGCATTCATATCACCCATCAAGAGACCCATAAACCATTCCCATAATTTCCCCTCTTTTTTCCTCCCCTTGACTCATTAGCCTCGTTCCACCTCCCCTTCCCCAACCCAACCCTTACCTTTTTTTTTTACCCCTCTTAAACTGCCCTTTCCCCTCCCCCCTTTGCTGGTCTGGACACATAGTTCACTTATTACAACCCGCAAGAGTCCTAAGTAGAAAGGCTCTGTTATTACGCCTCTATAGAGCCGTAGTCAGGGAAGAGGCATGGGGTTAGTGGAGGGGGGGGGGGGTTATTCTGGGCCTTATGAAGGGGGAACATGAGGGTGATTTTCTCTACCGAGTTTCTGTCGGTCTTTTCTACTATCCCCCCCTCCCCCTCCACCCCCATAAATCCCATCCACCACCACCTCCCCTCCCCCTTGACTCCCCCCTAGATTCCTCCCTTTGTGGAAGTCTTGTGGCAACTTTGGTGGTGGGGGAGTAATAATGATGATGAAGGGAGAGTGGGGGAGGAGGGAGAGAGAGGAGGGTGAGAGAGGGGTGAGAGCTAGTACAAGATGGGTGTTGTTGATTTTGTTGATTATTCGTTACACACACACACACACACACACACACACACACACACACACACACACATACGAGAAAGAGAGAGAGAGAGAGAGAGAGAGAGAGAGAGAGAGAGAGAGAGAGAGAGAGAGAGAGAGTGTCATAAAACTAGATTAATGCAATGCTCGCATAGGGAACCATAAGGGTGGCGGCCCTCACTCTCACTGTGTTCCTCTCTCTCTCTCTCTCTCTCTCTCTCTCTCTCTCTCTCTCTCTCTCTCTCTCTCTCTCTCTCTCTGGACTTTCTCTTCCTTACACTTTCACCATAAAATTCTCAAAGCACTCTTCCGCTTACGATCCTGTCTCCATCTATATGCCGGAGGGAGTGTTGGGTGCGGATCTGTCTCCCGCTATACTATCCTGTCTCCATCTACATATGCCGGAGGACGTGGTGGCTGAGGAGGAGTCTTCCTCACTATCATGTCTCCATCTATATATATACGTGGATGGGGAATATGCGGTACTATCCCTGTCCTCCAGCCGTTACGTTCGTGGACAACCACCAAATCCTCTTCTAAACCGTCTTTCCCAAAGTCTTTATTCACATTTTCGATCCCTCTTTCCCTGAAACCCAGCCTCTCTCTCTCTCTCTCTCTCTCTCTCTCTCTCTCTCTCTCTCTCTCTCTCTCTCTCTCTCTCTCTCTCTCGCTCTCTCTCCCAACACCGTCTCATAACCCAGCTCAAGACGTACTACAGCCAATAAGCAGGTACTAGCAGGATTACCCCGCAACTGAGAACGAGGTTATTAACATGGGTGGGGCAACGCCAGCTTATGGTTAGAGAGAGAGACTGAGGGAGGGGGATGGGGTGGGACACCCCCTCGTAGGTCTTGGTGGTTACGGTGTGTGGTGGAGATCTGCGAGTCGACGAACACTTGGGCCTGATGGTCGAAGCCCTTGTCTGGAGGAGGAGGAGGAGGAGGAGGAGGAGGAAGAGGAGGTCGATCATGTGTGTAGAGGTCCATTATGTGTGTATAAGTCGAGTGTGTGTTTCAAGAGTTTTACACTCGTGTTGCCCCGTCTCTAAACCTTGAAGGTATATGTTACCATATATTTACTCCTATGAACACACGTACATATACACCCTAGCCTATGCCGAAAATTCATTTATTGACCAGATCCGAGGGGATGACGCACGCCAGGGTTGGCTGTGGGCTTACTGCCGCGCGTGCATGCATGCGTGCGTGCGTGCGTGCGTGCGCGCGTATGTGTGCGTGTGTTGTAAAACAGATGCGTCTATCGTTGGTCTGTGGGGGGGACGCACCTTGGTTCTATCGTCTGTCGATAACGCGTCTATTCTCAACCAATAGATGCAATCGGCACGTAATCTAATGTTCCTAGTCTTTCCCCATTACCTGTGAAATTGGCCCACAGAGGCCCAATGTAGGGAGGCTACCCTAGTGTGTGTGTGTGTGTGTGTGTGTGTGTGTGTGTGTGTGTGTGTGTGTGTGTGTGTGCCACGTCCGGGCTATCGAGAAATTGCCCATAACTGTGGCACTCGGGGAGGCAAATTGGATTTTCTGATCTTTTTTTTTTAAATAAATAAGTTCGAAACTCGAAAGTTGAGCATTTTCTTTTTTTTTTCTTCGTACATTACTGGACTTTTACCTCTTTTTTTGTGCGTGAGTTCTTTCATTGTGCAGTTTAATGAATTTTGAATGACATTTTTCTGAAACTTAATAGTGCTCCATTAAAGCTTTTATAGTTATCATTAACTATTTCTTCAGCGAATTACAGTTGAATCTTCAGCAAATAATCAACTGTATCATGCAGTAGCCTCTCAGTTCCTTGATCAAGGAGAAGTTCAATTCTTTGATGTTGTAGACTTAGTCTTTTCTTCAAAGTGAGACTGAGCAAGTGTTGTATTAACTGTATTCTGATGCAGCAGTATTATTGGGGCCTGAAATGAGGACTGAGCGTTTCGCGCGCGCGCGTGTGTGTGTGTGTGTGTGTGTTTGTTTGTGTGAAGGGTAGGCAACTGTAAATGACGGAGTCTATGTAATGTATTCGTGAATATATAAGATTCTTTTACTATTATCATGATATTCAGTGTTTTCTTTGTCATCGTTGTGTTTGCTGAAATTGAGATTGTCAACGCTGTCGTCATTCATCAGAACCACCACCACCATCGTTACCACTAACAACCACCACCCCCAACACTATCCCCAACACTCCCTCCAACCCTCCTACACCTGCCACCAACACCACCACCATCGTCATCATCATAACACTTACTTTACCAAGCTTATTATGACACACGTGGGAAAGCCCATTAAAGGCGAAACTCCCTCTTAAGCTTTTGTTGACAGGCTTCCCTTAAGACGGGTCGACATGGGGCGAGGAGACCTTGGCCAGTCACCACTGGCTAACGACAGACTCAGGCTGACTGTGGCCGCTTTACCATCCACACTTCTGCCTCCCTGTACGAGACATCTCGAAGCTTGATCAAGGCTCAAGTCCTCGTTTAGTAATGGTCCTCCTCTCTGGACGGAAGACGAGACGTACCGATGAAACTACATTGTTCCACTGTCGTGTATCTGATGGGGTTGGATGGCGAGAGTCTAACCTTCCGTGTCAGATACTCAAAATCAATACGGATACCAAGGGATTATATCAGCACTTCTAAACATAAAAACGAAGTGTGAACTCTCAGGTCTGAAACACATAAGACGAACATAATCTCTGCTCAGCACACATCACTATTATCTGGATTAAATATATTTATAGTTTGAATCTGATAGAATATATCGATCACCAGAAATATATCTATGAACAGAATTATTTCTGAACGTACGCTATCGAGATCACGTTCTCTCGGTGTACTGAACGAAGAAATTAACTCAAAATCAGTTCTCTAGCAGTGTCTGGCACCTGATCTAATCCCGTATGATTAGTCGATTCCTCAATGAATCTTGAATACCTAAGCTTAACACCCGTGTAAATGAGGAACGTCCAACTGAATATCCAACCATCGCTGCACAAGACTGCCTCCTGAACCTTGAGTATGTAGCAATACCTGAACATCAACTGTGTAGCTGGAACAACTGGAGACGATCTGGAACTCGCCTGTTTCCAGGACTCCAACTTAATCATGGCACAGCGGTCTACAGATGGGGCCCCAAGACCACCCAGCACATTAACCTTAGTGCCTTCCAAGTCCCTCCTCCCTTGGGGAAACAGATGATCTCCCTTCTTCTCCCTCTGGAGCAGACTCCTTTCACACTAGTCCCACTGGAATATCATCCACAAGACTCTCTTCATATAATATCCTCTTTCCCATTCCTTCCTCCCCTATAGAATCGACTCCTTTCATGCCATTCCCTCTGGGACAGCCACAAGGCCTCTCTGCCTATCTGGAACAGATACGAGAGCCTTTCCCTATTCCTTCTTTTCCTCTGGAACTGACTCATTTAACACGGCTTTCACTGGAAGAGCTATGTGACCTCTTTATCTGCAGGGAACAAGACCCATTTCCAGAGTCCTTCCTTGCCCCTGGAACTGACACTTCAAGATAGCTTCCACTGGAAAAGCAGCACGAACCAACCCGCTCTCTCTCTGTGAAAGAGACGTAAGGGCAAATCTCTTCCTTTCCTCTCCCTGGAAATAACTTTTCGCTCTCACTTGAATAGCAATAAGGTTCCTTTGACTAGGATACCAGCACCCCTCACCTCTCACTCTCTCTCTCTGGAATTCAGTCCTTGCGCACCACACTCCTGCTGAAGTTCCTAAACGGTTTCTTGTCGCAAGTTTGCCCTGGGATGGGGACTAACTTTCTCCTATCCTTCCCTTACGCACCTCGCAGGACAGTCACTGGCCATCGTTGCTCTCCCGCCTTCCTACACCCTCCTGGTGCACCAGTGTGAGGTCACGAGACTTGAATCCATCTCCTCCCTTTCCTATCTTTCCTCCTCCCCCTCCTCCTCTTCCTTCGTTTTTTTCATTTTTGTCTTTGCCTCCTCCTCCTCTTCTTTCTTTTTTCATCTTTGTCTTTCTCTGTCTCCTCCTCCTCCTCCTCCTCTTCTTCCTCCTTCTCTTTTCATTTTCTCTTCCTCTTCTTTTTCTACTTCTACTTTTCTTCTTCTTCAACTACTACTACTACTACTACTACTACTACTACTACTTCTTCTTCTTCTTCTTCTTCTTCACTTTTCAACTATCATCATTATCATGACCCCTCACTTTTATCATAATCATCACCACCACTATCGTCATCTTTATCATTTCATCTT
Organism: Panulirus ornatus; assembly: GCF_036320965.1. NCBI lineage: Eukaryota > Metazoa > Arthropoda > Malacostraca > Decapoda > Palinuridae > Panulirus > Panulirus ornatus. The sequence goes on from NC_092275.1 coordinate 15,830,580, forward strand.
CCTCCCATTGACCCCTCACTTTTATCATAATCATCACCACCACTATCGTCATCTTTATCATTTCATCTTCCTCCCATTCTCCTCCTCCTCACCTTCATTTTCATTCCTTCCCCGACCTTTCTAAGGTAGATGGACGGCTCTACTCTCAGTAGTACAGCAGACTGTGCTAATGCAGTAACTGTAACATCTGTCTTATCTATGATAATCAAATAATCAGGGGAATAACTAGCTATAACTGATAATCATTTATGAAGAATTAAGACTAATATAATCGACAATTCAAGATCATGAAATAATACTTAGGTGAAAGACACTCAAATAACAAAAAAGCATAAAGCTGTGACGCATACTATAAAAAGATTAACTACATTATCTATCTTGCAAGAATAGAACTCAAGAGAAAACACAAAATTCTCGGTAATCACAAATTATTGATCAAAATCAATACAAAAGAAAATGATAAAAGAATTAACTTAACTTTTCTTTTTTGCTAAATATTTTCTGTTCTTCAGTTCCTTCTCGTGCCTTTTAATATCCTTCTTCATCTTTTATCTTATCTTTATTCTCTGTCTTTCGTCTTGTTCACAATGTATCCTTCGTTTCTTTTCAATAACCACTGATACATCAACTTCCATCTTTTTTGAAGTTCCTATATATCTTACCATGATTACCCTCTCCCCTTTCTTTATTCAAAATCAAACTATTATTTCATTAGCTTTGTTATTATCTCCTCATTCCTATCCCACAGTTTGCTCATCTCCCCTTAATAAAAACGAGAACGTGGCTTTCTTTATGAGTCTGCGTCTGGCCAACACCCGCCCCTCGCCCTTGCCCATGTGTCTGGTCGTAATGGAACCCGGTATTAAACACCTCACTCATCACTTCATCGTTACTTCCATAAGGCTCTCACATTAAATCCACCCCCCCTCAGCCCCAGCCTCCCCTTTTTTCGCTGACGATTCCGCTACAACCTTACGTTGTCTAGCGTCTGCCAACGAAACCTGTAACCAATTATCTTAACGCTATTGACTCCGTCATCTTCCTTAGATAAATCCTTGTTATATGGAACCTTTACTTCTTTATTTCTAAGACACAAGTGCTCTCTGTCGATGAATCTTCCGACCTGCATCTAGTCATTGCTTATCATGTTATACAGAGAGAGGGACGCATATATTTGCCGAACAGTGTTTTCACTGATCTATATGGATTAAGAATGAAGGATACTATTACTGTTCACAGGCGTATAATCCTGCCATAAAAAGCCAGGTCTTCTATTATCTGGCTTTCAATGTTCTTCAGAAGATAACTTTGTCACTAATCACCAGATTTTCTATTATCTGGTTCCCCAATGTTCTCCAACAGATAACCATCATAGACCATCAGGTCTTTTGTCATCTGGCTACTCCATGTACACCAGACTGACATAGGACATAGTCTACGGTCCCTGCTCTTATTTACGGTAAATAAAATATCAATGTGATATATCCTTCTGTTTTGGGTATTTTCCTTCCTTTCCTTTCTTGTGTGTGTCTCTGCGCCTTTCAGTTCCGCCCATCTCTCTCTCTCTCTCTCTCCCTCTGCATATGTCCTCCTGGAACACGTTGGACCTACATGGAAACCCACTTTATCGAGTCATTAGGGACCGTCCATATGTCTTCCTTGTGTTTGATTTATTGCCCCTGGCACCGTCTCCCCCCCCCCCCCCACCAACACACACACACACACACACACACACACACATCTACGTCATCAAGCGATCCTCTGCTTCCTCTTTTTTATCACCCATTTCACGATCATTAAAAGCCCCTTTGGTTTTTAACCCGGCCTCTTGCATAGCGTTTTCATCACCCAGAGCGTACGGGTGCGTCGGCAGAACCAGTCATAGAGGCGGTGATCTCCTACGTTTCCTGTGTGACTATGACTCGTCGACACGTACTCCTTTTACACTGTGGGATTCCTCTGTCCTCCCCCACTCTCGTCTGTAGTCCAGAGAACAACATTTTTTCATTCCCCTTCCTTGCTCTTATCCCCGTTCCTCGTTTCTGGCATTACTGTCAGTTAGGTCTTGTTAACTGTTTTCCCCTCGTTCTCCCGTCAATTTCGTCCCTGTCTAGACGAAGACAGATCAAACCAGATCGAAGCCAGACCAAACCTGGAGAAATCATATTAGTGTCAGCGCTTTTCCTAACGTGCTGGGAGATTTCCGGGAATAAGTCTCTCTCGATGTGGTGGGTTTTCAGGTCTATTTTAATGAATATATATATATATATATATATATATATATATATATATATATATATATATATATATATATATATATATATATATACGTTTGTTCCTGAGTGCTTTTGCTTGCAAGGAAGTGTTTCTAGATGCCTGCTAGGAAGTACTTCTAGATCCTCTAGGTAATAATGTGTGTATCCTTCGGCCAATTTCCTCAGAATAATTCCTTTACCAGGAGCAGCGATGATGTCAACGCTGAAATTCGTTTTATCCCCAAATAATTAAATTCCTCCGTTTTATGAAACATCTCTCGCTATGATCGATGCGATATATTCAAATACAAACCTCCGAAACATATTTTCTCATATCTCTCTAATCCCTCAAGACTTTATTTGTTATAAAGTCTCTCTCTCTCTCTCTCTCTCTCTCTCTCTCTCTCTCTCTCTCTCTCTCTCTCTCTCTCTCTCTCGTTCAACCTCTAGACTCTTTGGGTAAACCTGGAAACCTGGCATTGAATCAACCTTTCAATTTTCCTTGGGAGTGCCTTTTAGAAGAGGTAGCTAAATGAAACCAAAAAGAATAAAAAAAAAAAAAAAGGCAGAATAATTGGTATAATCTCAATATCTTGGGAGGCTCTTCGTCCATCTTTTTAACAACGTAGACAGAAGACAGTGTGGTGTGTCAATTCTCTCCTCTCTTACTTCTTTAGTCTCTTTCGCTTACTGTTACTTCTTTATTATACAGATATTACCTTGGTCCCTGATCTTGAAGAGGTCGCTGTCTGCACTCCATTTTGAATTCAAGTCAAGATCAAACAGGACGAGCCACTGCGGCCCACAGACATTGTGTTGCGGTTGACAACTGAAGGATTTACAAGTCTGATGTCTGCTTCTTTCCCTCCGCAACCAGACTTTCGATTCCTTTGTCTTCTGATATCTATCTCCTCCCTCCAATCTGTCTTCCTCAAAGAGTCTTTCATTAACTGTGGCACAGACGAAGTCTCTCTTTTCCTCAACCAGCCCAATCTTGATAAAGCCACCAGTATCTATGTATGTCAAACCAGATTTTCTTTTTTATATAAGTTACTCTATGTGGAAGAAAATGTGAAAAGGTTCCCCTCCGCGTCCAGTTTATCAATTAATATCTAAACTATTTTTGACACTAGCTCCCCCCCCACATCATACATGTGTAATGCATCAAAAGTATTTTCTACAATAACACCACTCTATATATACAGAGTAATGTATTCCTGTTATCCGGAATAACTTAAGTTTTAAATATAGAATTCACGAATGCTTACAACATTTCTGTGTTTTCATATTTTCCAGGATATATGCATGATCTTTGAATGACTATGTTGTAAGTTAGTTTCCATATGAATTATGCTTTGCTTGGTATTACCTAACGAAATTCTGTTCGAAACTTTGGCGAAATGTGCAGACAATTAACGAAGCTCGTTACATCAGATTATAAGCAAGCGTTAGTAAAACATATCAAACAATCGTTCGTGTACCAAGACGGCAGCAAATTATACGTATCTTAAGTGTCGACGGAGTTCGTTTTTGCTTAATTATTCACCATCTGACCTCTCACAGAGTACAATTAATGGCACCATAGCCAAGCTCACGTATATTGATCAGCAAAAAGATAAATAAATGAATAACATTTCACTACACACCAGCTATACAACTCCAGCTCACTATATTGATCAGCAAGAAGATAAATAAATTAATAACATTTGACTACACACCAGCTATACAACTCCTTTCAAAATAATAGCCTAAGCAACACTCAAGACACTGGTACTACCCCATGGACGAAGAAGGGGGGTGGTGTGGTGTTTGCCTCGTACCCTATGTAAATTTCAGGTAATTTCTACTGTCAGGCGGAGAGATGAAATATAACTTGTATCCGTAATTTAACAATTTGATGGATCATTCCTCTGGCGTGAACTCACTCTCCACCAGGCGAGAACAACAAGATGTAATTCTTATTCTTTTCTAAATACATTTCTCTCCTGAATTTTCGACGCGATAATATTTATTCAAATTTCGAGCCGCGTATAATTTGTTTTGTTTTTTATCTCTTTCTTCCTGTGTGAGGATGTTTGCTCGATTAAAAGTGTTTCTTGCTTTGTTTTTTCAATATTTCTATATCTAATTCTTATCTTACTTATCATGATCTATGTATCTAGTTATTCTCATCCTGAATTTACCTATTTACAAATTCATTTAATGATCTATATTATATTCAAACATTCCATATCTACTTATCAACACATTCTGCTCGGGGACAGTGTGTGTGTGTGTGTGTGTGTGTGTGTGTGTGTGTGTGTGTGTGTGACACAGCTGATGAATTTTGTATATACTTATTCTCTTCTTCCCCACTTTATCATCATTCATCATGTCTTCTTAATTATCATCCCTCCACTGCCTTAGATATTCAAACTACCCCATTCCCTTTCCCTTGCTTCTCCTTCATCCTTTATTCTACCCTTCCTCGACGCCTTCGCCTCTAATCCTGAGAGCCAATGGGAGGCGCTTGCTGCGGTAGTTAACCCCGCCTAACAAGCTAACAAGAGGATTTGGGAGGGGCAGTTCCCCCTCCTGTTTGGGAATTACCTCGGATCTGCGTCCGTGGTCGTTCATCTAGATTGTGTCTGGATCTTATTGTCCTCCGGTTTATTTCGCTGATTTTCCTGGCCTTGTGTTTACACCCTATCACGTGTGTGTGTGTGTGTGTGTGTGTGTGTGTGTGTGTGTGTGTGTGTGTGTGTGTGTGTTTTGCACCCCTGCGTCCCATACAATTAAGTTTTGTTTATTTGTCTCTGATGATTATTTCACCACTAAAGTACACTCTCTCATTCATCACGTACCAACCGACATAAACACGTGCTGCCACTTCTCGGGGTCGGAAACCAGAGCAATAGCTACAGGAGAGGGAAAAGAGAACCAACATTGCGGCCTAGAGCGAGTGGGGAAACTGATCAAACAACGCTAAACCAAATCAAGCCTTAACAAATCACCGAAATTAGGTTACTTTCACTATAAGCTGGAAACTCAAGTAATCAAACTATTCTGCAATTAGTGTTTGAGGTTACCAAGTCATGGTTTGGTTTAGGTTTATCAAGCTAGGGAATTACTTTGGGGCTATCATGTACGGGTTTGGCATGGGGCTGAAAAAAAGGATGGGTTTCGTTTAGGTTTATCATGCCTCGGGGGGTTTATTTTTCGTCTCACGCGCGAAGGAGAACCAAAGATTTTCTTGGTTCATCGTGCGTACTGATGACGAGCAATGAATATCGAATTTCTTCTTTACCGACTTTACGAGCCTCGTCCCCTTCTCAAGGTGTAATTGTATGGGTCTCTCACCCCTCTTACTGCCCTCACCCTACACTCCCAAACCCTCTCATTTACCTCATTACTCTCCCCTCCCTCTTGCCTTATTATCATCCTCTCCCATGTCCTGATCTGCTTACCCTAACCCTAATACTTCCCATCCTATTCTCTCCCTTATCCACCCTTTCCTCTTAATACTTCTCATCCTATTCTCTCCCTTATCCACCCTTTCCTCTTCATACTTATTTTTTTTATTACCTCACCTCCTTATTTATTCCTATCATCCACTTTATCCTCTTTCTCAATCCTCTTATCTCTTCCTCCACAGTTTCCCATATTCTTACTGTCTTTCTCATCTATCTCCCTGACACTGTCTAGTATTTCTCATTCAGTCAAAGCTTTGTTCATAATCTCCTCTTCCTTCTGTTCCCTCTCCTCTTTTCTATCTCCATTTATCGTACGGTAAAATCCTAATTACAAGAAGGATCGACTGACATCGAACCGTAAACAGAATTCGTGGATCCGTAACTCTGCCCAGATCCCCCACCACAAACGAATTTGTGACTGGTGGGCTGCCTGTAAAAGCTCTTTGTGATTGGATGATAAAAATGAATCATGGCCTGTTTGTGACTGGCGACAAGACCTGAGCACTGGCTTTGATTAGGCCACTTCTATGGGAAATCACTCTGTGATTAGACCACCAAGAATGGGAAAATCGTGCCCACCTTCCCAGGCCCCCATAATTCACCTTTTTTCTGATAATAAAAAGGAGAAATCTGAGTATTATGGATATTAACGAGGTTCGTTAAATCAGTAAAATGAAGGACAAGATGGGATTAATAGACTGGTGTATACTATATCAGTCCGAGACTTCGTTTCTTCAATAAGTCTTAATTTTGATCTCGTGAATGAGATGTCGTAAATCTTTTGGAAAAGAAAGTCACACACACACACACACACACACACACACACACACACACACACACACAAAAGACAAAACTTATCGAAAATACGAATTATTAATGCAATTATCTTTTTTTTTGGCTAAGGTTGGTCCCTAGCCTTATCATCTTTACTGCTCATATTTTTTTCTCATAACCTATAAAACCCTTTGCTTTGTACAGTCTTCTCCTCATATATACCTTCATTATCATCTTTCTTTTGTTGTCCTAATTCTTCATTCTTACTCATAATCCCTCATTCTAGCAGACGATCCCTCATTTCCTTCTGTCTCCAGTATTCATTCCCACAAATCCTCATCCTTTCTGTTCCCTTCACTCATCCCTGTCTCTTGCATTTATTTTCTCATTTAAAGTTCTCATCATGGCTCCTCGTCCGCTTCTCTCATTCTCACTCCTCATTACTTATCATACATGCCACTGCTTCATTTCTTCCCGTTCTCTCCTTCATAAAGTATTTCTTAATCATTCCTCACCTGTGCTTTTCTTCTCCGACTCGACTGATTTTCTAACTTCTCGTGTCCTTTTCTGCTGTAGCGTCACCTTTCTCTCTCTCTCTCTCTCTCTCTCTCTCTCTCTCTCTCTCTCTCTCTCTCTCTCTCTCTCTCCTTGCCTCTCCTCCCTTCCCTCCCTCTCTCCCCTCCCAGTTGTCATAAAGGAGAGGGAGCGTCAAGGTGATGAGAGATGCTCCACTGACTCTTTTCACGGTACGTGTTACATATTTCATTGTGTCTAAATGTAGTGGCCAGGAGGCCGGAGAAGCGCCCCCCAACAGCCATTATCAGATGGACGTGGAGGGTTGGTATGGGAGGCTTCATTCGGAGGGAGTGTCCCGGAAATGTGTGAAAGGAGAATGACATATGCATGTGTGTGTGTGTGTGTGTGTGTGTGTGTGTGTGTGTGTGCAAGCGCGCTTCGACTGTATCTGTGCACCGTGAAAACCTTCAAGGATAATTCTGGTATCTTTAGATATCTTTAGTACACTTACAGTTTCACGGGTATATATCGGAATCTCACTTTACTCACACTACAGACCACTGTCTTTCCAACAGTAGCTCAGTTCTGACTCAATCAGCATCGTATTTTGTACCGTAATGAGAAACTTGTTTTGGAAACATATGCTCAGTCGATTAATATCTTCCACCTACGTTATTGATCATGGTATTTATACATCTTTTTTTCCCCCCAGGTATGACATGTTTGTGGATTCTCCAAGGACTACGGTAAGGTGAAGGAAAACTGTCTTGTTGATAACGTGAGAAACAAACTATGATGGGCTTTCAGATGAAGCAACGTGAGGCGACAAAATCCTTTCATAACTAAGGATAAAAGGCCAGGAATGTAGAGAGTAAGACACTATTGGTATAAATTGACTGCACCTGTCCGTGAGAGCGATTCACAAAGACATACAGACCAAAGCATAACAGACAGACCCTGCTAGAATGTCATGGAGACACACGGACATACAGACACAGAGCTGTGCACATGTGCAGACCAACCTCTCCCTAAAGTCATGAAACATACGTACCTTCTTGACTTCCTGTATGAAAGAATGTGTACATCCGCACAAACATACAAACACGAGTAAATAAAACAAGAAAAAGATACTGAATAAATCAACATCAGAGAAGAATGGGAGGATGAGCCATAACGAAGATAAGGACTCTTACCAAAGCAATGCTTAGCGAATAACCTTCACAATGAGTACGTGGAAGGTGTGACGAACAGTAGCAATTTCTGTGGGGAAAAAGGGCAAGACTTGCACTCGCTACCCATCCCGTGCAATCCAACTGGACCTAGTCATTGTGTTGTGCCAGATGGGAAGAAATGTGTGACTCGTTTGTGTCAACAGAATGAAGGATTTTTTTATGACATTGTCTGAAATGATGGAAACTTGTGATTTCTCTCTCTCTCTCTCTCTCTCTCTCTCTCTCTCTCTCTCTCTCTCTCTCTCTCTCTCTCTCTCTCTCTCATATTTCCAGCTAAACCCTATGTATAACTAGTTATAAACCTAACTACCTTATGCCATGAAAACGATGGCATGTGAAAGGCCACAATTCCTCTTGACAGTAATAATACATACTACGGTCTCGAAATCTCTTCACTGTACACTAGAGGAGAATGGAAACAGAGCCTTCCTTTCCCAGAGCCTCTATACTAAACTCCCTTGTGGCTTGGCCGATCTAATCCCCCTGCTTTCTGTCACGTGTGGAGTCTGCGAGATGCAGGCATTGTATAAATCTGGATGAACTGTTTGGAGTGAGAGTGTTACACAAAGTTAGGCAGTATGGAACTATGTACCAAATTCAATCAGTTTTTGTGAGTGTTCAGTGTGGTTCAGCTTGTGTGGAACTTGTGTGAATAACAGACTTTCGTATGATATTTTGATGGAATATATGTATATATTCATAGAGTGTATTAGTGTTTTATATATATATATATATATATATATATATATATATATATATATATATATATATATATATATATATATATATATATATATATATATTCGGCTTTCATGCTATTCAATTACATATCTTTCCCATATTTTGAGGCAGCCGTCTTACGGAAAGAATCAAATCACAATGAAAATTTACTGCCCTACATATGCAATACGACACGCAGAACATCAGTCCTTAGCTGTATTTAAAAGATAAGTCGATATTGAGAACTATTTTGCAGTAGTTTTGTAGATGCTTCGGTGCATTACTACACATGACAGCTCGAGAATGCATGTGAGCGAATGCGGCCTTCCTTCGTCTGCTCCTGGGGATATCTCGCTGACGCGGGAAACGGCGATCTAAGATATATATATATATATATATATATATATATATATATATATATATATATATATATATATATATAACAACTTACATACATCAACCTCCATAAAAACTTAAAGGCACACACAGACGCCGGACCCACCTTCCGCATGGCGATATCTGTGTATCAAAACATCACAATAAAGAATACAAAGAAACAAACAAAAAAATAAAAACCGCTGGAAGCATAATGCTTCCCCCTGCATGAATGCTGAGATAAATATTTATAAAGGGCACGTCTGCCAACCACATATAGATGTCGCTATAAAAAGAGTATAATAAAAAGTGACGGGCGAGCTATAAGGCCTGAGGGGTGAGTAGGAGGGTAGTATGATGTATGGCCTGGCTCCCAACTCTCACTCACCCCTCTCTCTCTCTCTCTCTCTCTCTCTCTCTCTCTCTCTCTCTCTCTCTCCTCTCTCCCTCTCCCACACACACACACACACACACACACACACACAGAGCTCTCACTCGCCATTATCCTTCTTGCTCAACCTTTCTCCTAAACCCGATCGTCCCTTACCCTTCTCCCTCACATCCACTAAACTTCTCACTCTCCCTTCTCCCTAACTCAACACTCGACTCACTCTTCTCCCTTCTCCCTAACTCAAACCTCGACTCACTCTTCTCCCTCTCGCCCAGCTCTCACCTGATCTCCCTCTCGCCCAACGTTCACCCTTCTCCTCCTTACTCTTCCTTCTCTTTTAACCAACATTCACCCTTCCTTCTCCCTGTCATATGGCTTTTAACAACCTTAACTCTCATTCTCCATCCTCTGTTCAAACCCAAACTTAAACGCCTTTCTCTTCCTGTCGCCCCTTCATCATAAACCCTCTCCTCAACCTCTCTCCCTGAACTATTCTCCCCAGTGAGTGTATCTCTCCCTTCTTTCTCCTGTTCTCCCATCATCACTACCCCCCCCCGGCCTCACTCCCTGAACTATTCTTCCCAGTTAGTATGCAACCCTCCCTCCCATCCTCCCTCTATCTTACCCCTCCCTGCCTGGCTGGGTCTTAACCAGACCTCCCTTCCCTCCCTCGCCTCTCATTCATATTCCATCTTCGTCCATTTCAGTCTCCCTCCTCTACCCTATCTTTGGCCCCTCTTCCAGCTCACATGTACCTCCTTCCCCACCCCACCCCCCTCTCCCCCCGTCTCATCATATTACAAAGTCTAATAGGGTGGTATATTACCAGCATATCCCCTCACGCCTGTTTCCTCGTTGTATGTGAATTGTTAGTTCCTTTGTTTCCTAGGTTTATCATTCCAAGTCTTTCGAGTTTTTTTTTTTTTGAGAAATCCGTCCCACTCGGTAGTGTGCGCCACAGCCTCACGATTTCTATGATAAAGAAAATGTGATACAGAAACGCTCCTCCTATCATATCAAAGCGAAACTGACTTAATGACCTCTGGAAACTCACATTTTTTGTCCGTATTTTCAGAGATATTCAAATAATCAGGAGGAGAGCAAATACGTAAATAGCAGTATAAAAAGTAGTGCAAATACTTTAATAATAAAAAACTAGAACAAATATTGAAATAGCAGTACAAAAAAGCCACTCTTGTTTTTCATGATTTAATCTTATGGTTATATGACTCTGAAGTTTCAAATCCTTTCCCTTTTTATAACGGTTTTTAAGATACTTTTACCATAATTGGAAGTTTAACCCGGAATATAGAAAAAGAACTTTACGACTCCGTTTCACATTTTCTATATTACTAAATGTTTTAGAGATAATTCAAAAGCCAACTGCAATTCTTTAACGTTAAGTCACATGGATGATTTTCGCTCATTATATATAAATTCTAGGTTGATCATGATTTATATACTCGTGTGGTACGCTCTTATGTGTCTGTCTATCGATGTCAAGATGCTTCACGTGGACTGTCAACTGAATGCATAGCAAACACACAGACAAACACACACAAGCCTATGTCAACTGTCTATATCAGATATACTTTATCAGATCCCTGTTCAATAGACTATATGCCTGGTATATTTACCATCATTACTTCTTTTCGGACCTCAGCTCCCTATTTAGTCCCCCATTCCCCATTTATTGTACTCCGTGCCTGATACATTACCGTATATGTACCCAATTTTGAACCACTTACTGTTTAAAGGCCTATTAGTCGTAGTGGTTCACACATTTAATTTTCACTTTGCCTTAACTCCACTTAAACGTCTTTTTCGTGTTTGATTCCCATTTCAGCGTCTTTATCAAATCTAACAAAAACCATTATCCCATTTAAGCATTTCCCTCCTCGCTCCAGTCAAACCATCTTCCATTTAAACTCCCAGTCTTTAAACCCCTCCTGATCTAAACCATATTTCTTATTCAAATCCCTCTCTCCTAGATCCAGCATCTATTTTATCAGACTAATCCTTCCGTTATTTGTATCTCATTTAAAACCCCTTCTCACGTTCAACCTTTCCCTCTATCTCTTATCTCTTCCCCTATCTAAGCTACCATATTTAATCTCTAGCCTCACGTAATCCTCACTCTCCCAATTTCAGTCCCCTATTTGGTGCACCCCGTGTAATCTCCAACTAGACATTTAACTCCGTTTTCTTCCGACACAATTTTCCTGCCTTTTAAGGGGGCTCTTCACCTTTTCCTCCCTTGAGACCTTAACCTTCCAGCACAACGTGGGAGAGTGTGAGAGGCGACGCCCTAGAGAGAGAGAGAGAGAGAGAGAGAGAGAGAGAGAGAGAGAGAGAGAGAGAGAGAGAGAGCTATGAAGGGGGGGGGAGAGAGGGAGATAATAGAGGGAGAGATGGGGTCTGAGAACTGACGGAAGAAAAACAAGCATGATAAAAAGGGGTATTACTACGTGATTAACAATATACGATCCATACATCAACCAGCAAGCTTTTACAACGTTGTCTGCGGCATTGACGTAACCTTACGAACACAGAAAAGCGCTGCTGGTTGCTGGAGAGGACATAAATGCATGCCGCGAATGTGGAGGTCAGGACCAAAATGTGAGGTGCAGAGGATCAAGTCCAGAGGATAAGGTGAAGAAGATCAAGTCCAGAAGATAAGGTGCAAAAGATCAGGTCCAAAAAATCAGATCCAGAAGACTATTTCGAAAATATCAAATTCAGAAGATTCGGTTCAGAATAGCAGGTCCAAGAATGTAATGGCCTAAGATCAGGTCTAGAATATCATGTCCAGAGAGCCAGGTCCAAAATATCAGGTCCAGTAAGCGAATTTTCTTTCAAACTCGTATTGTCATCCTTTAGAAGGGTGATAAACACTTTATCTTTCTCTCTTGCCAGAAGCTTTTAGAAACAAACTGATCGTAACCCCCCCCCCCCAAAAAAAAAAAGACAACAAAAACACTTTAAGCTTTTCTTTTACTTTCAATATTATCAATAAACTATCCTTTATGACGAAGTTGCACTTCCAGTGATTAAGAAAAACCAGTTATTTTTCCAGACTTAAAGGTATGCAGTGTGTATTTCTTGTTCTCATTCTTCGTTCCAGTAAGGCACAGACCTGTACACATAGTCCAGTGAGGCACAGACCTGCACACATAGTCCAGTGAGGCACAGACCTGCACACATAGTCCAGTGAGGTACAGACCTGCACACATGTTCCAGTGAGGCACAGATCTGCACACATGTTTCAGTAAGACACAGACGAAGACATAAATGTTTCAGTTTCACATGTCAGAGTGTGATGAAACGAGACGACAGTAAAAAAATAATGCAAATTGTCTCTTGACTACAACCTAATAAAAAATAATCACAAGATATTTTATCACATAACTGTATTATCATATTCATTAGCTTTCAGTACTAAAGCCGCATTGTACCACACTGTAAAACAATGTGATATAATGACTCGGAAATATAAATAGCCATCTATATCTATCTACTTATCTATTCATCTATCTATCTGTCTGTCTATCTATCTATCTATGCATCTATCTATTTATACCAGCATACTTTAAGTACCTATTCATCGACCACGCCCAAGCGTAACGATGAACAACGAACAGTTGGTTTGGCTGAGAATCCTGACTGTTCTGTCTAGAAGTCGAACCCTGGCTTGTGAGATTTGTGAGCTGGAACGAAAACCACTGCAATACGGTATATGTGTGTGTGTGTGTGTGTGTGTGTGTGTGTGTGTGTGTGTGTGTGTGTGTGTGTGTGTGTATGTGTGTGTACAAGAGGTGCCTTACACACGTGCACAGCAAACACTGGTCCTAAGATCGAGCAATAAACTCATCTCTGTCAGCCCAAACACATCCCTAGCCCAGCATCATTCCGGTACGTTTCATTTTTTTTTTTTTCGTTATGTTTCGTTATGTTGCAACGCTGTAGCTGCAGATGTACGTTTCTGAAATTCAGTTACCTTGATCAGTCATGTCCGCCATCAACTCTCCTGCAAAGCGTTTCACACTATGAAGAGCTTTTGCCCAAGGAACCCCTTGTCCCTGCTTTATATCATCCCTTGACTCTCATGTATTATCAAAACACTTCATACAGAAATGATCTTAAGTATATATTCATTTACATTTCAGATGTTTGATAACTGGATCTTCCATCGAATATAGGCATTCACTTTATGTAAGAAAAAAAATATTGTGAGTACATCTGAAAAATAAATCATAAAACGAATGAGAATAGTGTAAGTACAATGAAAAAAAAAATTATTCTAAAACGAATTTTCCCGAAACGTAAAAATCTCAAGAGTCCATTTGTGACTCACACAGTCCAGGAAACATTGTTACAAATTTCCTTGTCAGTTAAATGGAATGACTACATTCCTTGCTGGCTCTCTCTCTCTCTCTCTCTCTCTCTCTCTCTCTCTCTCTCTCTCTCTCTCTCTCTCTCTCTCTCTCTCTCTCTCTCTGGTCTCCTTCATAATTATATGCTTGTATATAAATTCTTAGTCATATCAAACAGCTGTGCATGACGCTCACCAGATACAATTCTTTGCTTGCAATACTGCGAGGCAAAGAGTTAGAACTGTCATGTCATTCTGTCTCTTGTGTGGAGGACGGTACAGCCCTTGAGCTAGACGATACGACCCTTGAGAACAACGGTACGACTCTTCGAGCATGACGGTAAAGCCCATGAGCACGACAGTACGACCCCCTCAACACGACGGTACGATCGGGTGCATAAACGGTCTGGCCTTTGACCTGATCCTTAAGGATGAGGTCACGGAAAGGCCACTTTTGTGTTCAAGGCTTCATAGGTCGTGCTCGAGGATCGTAATCATCGAACTCAAGGTTTGCACCGTCGCGCTCAAGACGTCAACAGACGACAATGTTCACCTCTTTTCTTGAAAATGAGACAGACATCCAAGCGCCGATGTCCATCAGAGACGCTACTTAAAACAGTCATCAACGGGATAAATAATTGTATCTAATTCGTCTCCGCCAAATCCATCACATCCAACGAGCCATCATTGACGAATGCTGCAGACGAATATGCTTTGCGCCTGAGGCATCAGGACCTGTTTTTGCAAATGTTTGCATATTGTTATATCTGCGTCGGGACTAATGAGGCCTGTGACATATTGCTAATTGGTGAGTTTGCTTACATGAAATCAGGGACTATGTATTTTTTTTTTTTTTTGGAAAGGGGGGTGGGGAGGGGGGGGTTGGTGCTGTCATAGCTGCAAAGAGTATTTGTGCATGTGTGTTTTTGTTTCTTTGTCTAAATGATTCTAGGACAATTAATTAGTGTGAGAGTATGTTCCATCACGATGGAATAATGATTACGAAACGCACGTTGTTCTTATGTACAATAAAATACGTTCACACACACACACACACACACACATATTTGCAGATACACGAACACACACCTTGAACAGGAGTCTGGAGGTAACGAGATTGTCCAGAATATATAAAACTCTTGACATCAAAGAAGTTCATTGTTTCTCTCGAGTTCCAGACATTCCAGACGAGGTTCCAGAAGTTGCTGCCGATGGGCCGTCCGTGCCAGATCGCACTGGAAGCTTATTAAGGATTTTCAATAATTTTCTCAGACTTCTAATTTACCAAACTTTTTCATTTTCTTTCTGAATTTTCGTCTCCCTTTGCCTTTCATAACACGCATAACGATTCACCGTATGTGTATATATATATATATATATATATATATATATATATATATATATATATATATATATATATATATATATATATATATTACAGGAACAGTTGTGGGAGCTATTCAAAACTCAGTCATCTCCAAACAACCATCCCACAAACGGATGGTATAGATGAGTATATCAACATCGAAGTGTCGTATATAACATCCGGTGATTCAGAGACTAACTACCATCACAGGTCATCCAGCCTTTTCTCCCCCAACGCTGACCCGGGCTGGTCAAGCCAGAGGAACCCATACATACACGATCGTCCCTGCCTGGGATAAATTGGCATCATCCCATCACACACTAAGGTCATCAATATCCCATCAATCGTTCTCTGGGACGTTCTCCCCTCCGTTCAATCTCCCTTTCCATTCCCCCTTCCCGTCTGCATCCAGCCTCTTCTCCACGCCCACTGACTCCGTACCTTTTCCCTTCCCTCACACACATACACACACACACACACACACACACACACATTATATATACCTCATCTCCTCATCCATGTTCCTCTTCTCCTTCACATCAGTGCTTGCTAAGGCAGCACCTCTTCCTCTCCCTCTGTACCGCCAATCTGACGCCTGTCCTCTCCCAGAAAGCGTCGTGTACATGACCTACCCGTTCATGACTTCTGTGCAGATGATCGACTGCCGAATTAATCGACTCTCTTGCTGAAAGATCGGCTCACTGATGCCCTTTCACTTCATCCAAATTTACAAATCCTCACTACGATTCAACAGAAATTCACACACAAAATTTTTCCTTCAGGAATAATCATTGAATAACGCTTTACTTTCCATTCATATCGTGTATAATGTTCTGTGAATGCTCTTCTCGTGTTCCGTGAATACTCCGCTCACGGTGCTGGGCACAAGAAAGGGCCAGGAGCAGTTACAGGGCTTCCAGTACCTGCTCCTCTTTACTCTCTAGGTCTTCCCCGATGTACTCGACATCCGCTGTAACTCCTCATCCGCACTGTAATCCTTTAATCAAATCCTCCTTCATCCTGTACCCCCGCCCACCCCATGGTCGTAGCTGCCTGTATGTAATCCCATTCCATAGGGTACAATTACCCATTGTACCCGACAATATCAATCCTCACGCCTCACAATGCTTAAGCCCTTCGTATACTCGCTACATTTTTCATTTGTTCCTCTCCATCTACCTTTATCCTCATACACCCTACGCCGACTGGCAAGCTCGCAAGACTTCTACACGTCTTCGCCCATCTCCTCCTCACTGCGTTTCTTTCTCACCTCATTCTCTGCTTTCGCCAACATCTACCATCATCCTCTCTCTCTCTCTCTCTCTCTCTCTCTCTCTCTCTCTCTCTCTCTCTCTCTCTCTCTCTCTCTCTCCTCAAGCCCCCCCCCCTTTTCTTCTCGTCTCATCTCTAGCATCATCAGATGTTGTCCCCCCCCCCCCCCCCAGCTGATACACGGAAGCATTTACGGTCGACTGTGAAAAGCTAGAGCGAGTTTACTATGTGGGTGTTTTCCCAGTAGAGGAAGGCTGGAAAGATGTGGTGTATGCGAGGACTGCAGAAGTACTGTATACATATCCGGTATGCCGCTCTGTATGCAAGTCTGCATACGGGGTTGAAATACATGTCTATGCATACCTCTTGAGTCGCCGGGACCACTGATGTCAATCTAACATGAATAACAAACGTGAGTATAGTCATTCAGCTCAAAATAAACTTTTCTCACTCCATGCTCAGTAGCGTCTCTCTCTCTCACTCTCTCTCTCTCTCTCTCTCTCTCTCTCTCTCTCTCTCTCTCTCTCTCTCTCTCTCTTTTACTTTACAGCCTCAGTCATCGGCAGACGAGGGTGATATACCGATTATATATCCTTACTGCATTCTTTACTTTATATATGACGTCAGGCTTATCGTCATTAAGGTCATAGGAGGTTCGAACGGCCTCGAAACCAGTCGCTACTTGGACGATCCGAATCTACAATGATATCGTAGAAAACGAGGTAAACAGAGCTTCACAAAAGCAAAACTATTATCATAAGAACCTTTTTCACACACACACACACACACACACACACACACACACACACACACACACACACACACACACACAGAAACCCAGAAAACACAGAGACGAGCTTCCATTATTCAAATAAGCGTCGCAGACAACAATATAATATCTCTGGGACATTCGGGGAACTTGTGTAAGTCGCTTGACTTTCTTAAGACAGCCAATGGGGTGTAAAGTTAGGGAGGGAGAGAGAGAGAGAGAGAGAGAGAGAGAGAGAGAGAGAGAGAGAGAGAGAGAGAGAGAGAGAGAGAGAGAGAGAGAGAACCGATAAGGCAACAGAAGTCCTGACAGAGCCTCCATGGTCTCCAGAGAGAGAGAGAGAGAGAGAGAGAGAGCGGGATGCCCGTTATATCTTACACAGGCCAGTGCGTGAGGGCTGGAAAATACAACTAACCAACTTAAGTGTTTTCCATTCGCCAAGGCTCAGAGCAAACCCCGAGATTCTTTTTGCATTTCCCAACCTCAGCTTTCCAAGCACCAGTCTTATTGACCATCGTTTTGGGAAATACAAAAACTTATTCACAACTACACTGCTTCACTGTTCATTACCAGCTTTACAGACGGATTCTCTGTCTCGAAAACACGAGAAACCTTACTTTTACTCACAAACTTCAACCATTTCTCTCCTGCACGCATTACGAAAGCATTTTACAGTTCCTTCACAATCCAATCCCTGAATCAGGCAATACAACGGCGTCAGCTGCATACAGCGTCTGGAAGAACTACAGATCTGGTACCACCACTGTCGCTCAGGTACACCACATATTCACCCAACCTCATTCTTACAAATCACCTCATACATAAGGCATTTAAAACGCAGCTTAAGTACAGAACCAGAGATACTAAAGCATAACAGAATCCCATATACTACAGGCACCCAGGCGCACTCGAAAATAGCCTCAAACAGACACACTACATCCTGATAAAAACTTTGAAGAACATTCGGTAGTTTTTTCTGGGGAGCATTATGAACTTTCTAACCCTGTAAAGTCCTCCCTCACTTACTGTCTCACTCGCTTTATCTAAATCCCTCGAATGCATAAAACATTTCTCACCGAAAACTTTCTCCAAAGCCTTCCCTAACTGCAGGAATATGATATGTACACGAAATTCCTACTCGTCCCTCACGGAGAAGATTCTACGAGACTCTTCACGCTACCATTCACAATCTGTTTATAAGCCTCACTCACTGTGTTGAGAGGGATTATTCTTCGTTAATTCTCGCTTAAAGTTTCAATGCCTTTACATGCAAACGGTGGAACAAGCATTGCTTTCATCCGCTCATATGTCGTACGTCCGTAAACGCACCCTATTTCCACTCCACATACTTTCCCACTTACACTTTACCAACTCACTCCTTCCTCCACATATCATGATGCCCTTTTCAAGTGAATACCTCTACTCAGCACACCACCCACATCTGGAATGTCGTGCATTGCTCTGCATCTGTCCCCCTCACTGGTTACCTTTAACCCCAATGTACCAATACCGACATTTAGCATATTTTCACCGCCATCAGTGTCCTCCTATAGTCTTCACCTCTCACACAAGCCACTCTCCAATCAGTAACATATCGTCTCCTTCGTCAGCTATCTCATTCTTATTTGTCGTCCCTTAGCATAAATAACCATTCTTCCCCACATCATCGATCAACTATTCAAGACAGTTCCCTTTACGGCACACGCACACACACAAACACACACACACACACACACACACACATATATATATATATATATATATATATATATATATATATATATATATATAGGGTATGAGGTAAACGGGAACATATTTTCACAGAATACAGTCCTCAGTAAAAAAAAAAAAAAAAAAAAACTATGTCCCGTTCATACCAGCCAGCAAAAAGTGCAACAGATTCCATGTTTCATGTTTTATCTTAACGCTAC
>NC_092275.1:15852504-15862504 GCF_036320965.1 Panulirus ornatus
AAGACGGTAGACGCATAGAGTGACAAGACGTCTGCGTCAGAGAATTGCCACAGGGACACCACAGTGGGCTGCTGTATGTGCTGGTCGATACAGATGGTTCCCATACAGTAAGGTAAACCTGTATATACAGTTGCTTACACCTTATCCGGGACACAAGCAGAAAAAAGGTTTTTTTTTTTCTATTTTCCGCAGCGACATAGTCCCGGTCATGCCCGGCCATTTCGTGCTAAAAGACCACAGGGTAAGAGGGAAATACTGAAGGAGGTTCATGGTCCCTCATGGTGTTCATATGTACATCCAAATCTTAAAAGTGGGGAGGTTATATACAGGGAGAAGAGACGAAAGAAGGTAGAAAGGTGTTCTTACACAACCTCTCTCTCTCTCTCTCTCTCTCTCTCTCTCTCTCTCTCTCTCTCTCTCTCTCTCAATCAACCACCTCCACTTCTCCCTTCCGCATTTCTCCGCGTTTTCCGCGTTTTCTCTCCCCATCACCCACCCCATACGTCCCTCACTTCCCTCCCCCGCCTACTTCCGTCTCAGATCCCCCCCCCCCCAACCTCACCAGCCTCTCCCCACCCACCCACCTTCTCCCCGAGTCATCTCCACCTGAGAATGGCTACAGCAATATGTAAATACGGCCGAGTCCCCGCTCGGAGGGAGAAGGAGGGAAAAATATGGCCTCCCAGGAGCCAATATCTGTAATGGTGGCCGGTATCTACCTCACCCCAGTGGAGGACTAGGGAAGGGAGCTTAGAGGAGCTGCCAGCCGGGGAGGATACAATGCCCAGGGGAGGAGGACAGTGGTAGGAGAAGGAGGGGTAGGAGTGGGGGTAGGGGTAGGGGGGGTGAAGAAAAAGGGGAAGAGGCCAGTTAGGTTTTGAATAAGGTGTGTGTGTGTGTGTGTGTGTGTGTAAGGAGAGAGAGAGAGAGAGAGAGAGAGAGAGAGAGAGAGAGAGAGAGAGAGAGAGAGAGAGAGAGAGAGAGAGAGAGAGAGAGGAGGATGAGAGATAAAAAGAGGAATCGTACCTGATATACATCACCGAAGTGGATTTAAACTGAAGGTTATCTATTGGTACTGCTTACCACAGGAAAGAATTATATACCTGCATCCACACACACACACACACACACACACACACACACACACACACACACACACACATAAGTTAGCCACCTCGTACTTTCGCGTCGCACCCATAAAAGAAAAAACTCCTGAACACAATATTCCACTGTTTTGGCGCCCAGTTACATTCGCGCTAGGCCTAGGTAGACTGGGGTTTTGGCGTCCATCTATGTACGCGTCTAGACTGCAAAACATCCCAGATGAACACTTATTCTATAGTCATGAGTTCGCGTTGTTTTCCGGCTTCACTTGGGGTAGAATACTCACCTAAGCCTCTTGAAATATGGATATTCAAGGGGATTGGACTCCACAGGCTCGCGGGTGTAGGTTTAAAGTTAGCCTCTGTCTTAACTGTGGTATAGAGATATCTACATTTAGCTTTTGTCGCTGTTGTGGTGAAGAATCCTTTCAAGTTAGCTCTTTGTCTTAGTTGTGGTAAAGAGACATTCAAGACAGCTTTTGTCTCAGCTGTGGTACAAAGACCATGAAACTAGCTTCTGTTTTAGCTTTGGTTTATAGATCTTAGATAGCCAGTTGGGTTGCCCGCCTTTAAGGTGATTAGGGTCTGGCATTGAGCAGTGTCTGGCACTAAGCTGGGTTTCCCGGTACCAAGCTGAGCAGTGTCTGGCATTAAGCTGGGGTGTCCTGAATCAAGCTGTGCAGTGTCTGGCATTCAGCCTTAGATTTTTTCCATCAATAAATCGTCTCATGTCCAGCACTGAGGTGGATGAGGACCTTTACTATAGTAAACTGTGTGGAATATAGCACCAAGCTGGGTAGTGTGTGTCATTAGTTAAACTCCGGCTATGCCCAAGATGGGTTTTAACGCTACCTCGCTAATGCGGGAAATGGCGAATAGTTTGAAAGAAAAAGAAAGATATATATATATATATATATATATATATATATATATATATATATATATATATATATATATATATATATATATATATAGAGAGAGAGAGAGAGAGAGAGAGAGAGAGAGAGAGAGAGAGAGAGAGAAACACCGTCCTTAACTTTATTTGGCAGTAATATGGGGTTTGGACGATACTGGTTTTCTGTCTTATGTCTGTAAAGTTACGTGGGGTGGGGGGGGGATATCTAATGCAAAGCTATTTCCTTCAGTCCGGAATATAAGTGATTTTGTATTCTAACTGTTTGGCATCAAGTTGAGCCGTTTGTATATGTATGACTGTATTTACCACAAGATGTAATTAACTTCCCTTATACTTTTTTAAACCTGTAAGGTTATTATGAATGGAGATCATTTAACTCGTATTCCAGTCTTAAGACTTTGCATGTCAGTGAGACGAAATATGAACCTTTTCAAAAACTTTTGATCATCATACGAACCCCTTTAAAAGACTATGATCCTCATTTGAACCTTTTAAAAGACTTTCGATCCTCAGTTCATACAAACAGCCTTTACACAGTCGTTAAATAGTGATTCTGAAATAGCAGAAGTGTTTTTCAGACATTAATAGACCACCACAAAACATAGCCAAAAACATCACGTGTACAAAAAAAATGAGACAGACGAGAAAATGAAAGTCCACATAAATCGTGAAGGCTCAGGTCCCCTGGTTCCCATAACGTCATGGACGATGTGTATACACGGCTGATCTCCAATGCCAACCCCTTCCCTTTGTTATTAGAAGGGAGTGGGGGAATCACCTCGATGCACACCCCCCTTTTTCCACTACAGTTTCTCCTTTCTTCTCTCCTCCTCTGATCTCCTCCATCTGCTCTCCATACAACTGGAGGACCTGGAGTTCATATGAAGTCTACATGTATTCCATGCCCTTTACTTATTCTCTCGAGCCTCAGTATCTTCGCTCTTCACAAGTCTTTGTCTCTCCTTACAGCTTCTTACACTTGAGATTCAAACGGTGCTTCAATTAAAGATTACATCAATAGATTAAGAAGTCAGTACATCAGATATCACCTTGGCCTTAGGGCCTGAAATGACTAATGGTGAAGCTTCTTGGATTTCCATATCAGCTCACTATCTTAAGACTCATATGAGAGTCACTGCTTCGGTAGCCTGGAGCCTGACCCCTTTCCCTAGTCTCACACTCCCTCCTAGATTCTCAACCACCCTGTAGGACCACTTCTGGCCATACAAAAAAAAAGCCTCACCAATAATCTTGGTGCCCCTTGTAGATCTGTCTAACCGGCCATGTATCTTCTGTCTTCAACATTCCCTTTACTGTCTCCATGACCTTGCCGGTAGCGAGGAGCCTTCTGCTTCACAATCCCGTCACCAGCTGCATGGATTAAGACTTTATGACACTACTACTGTCCTCCAGCAGATGCCCTCGTCAAAGACCATCACGTCCTCTTTTATCTGGATAACCCACGTACTCCCATCTACTCCTTGCCCGTCGTCAAACCTCCAACTAATCTCTCTTGACACCTTTCCTTCTCCTCCGACCCAGAGTTTCCAACTCTGATGATGCTTAACGTTTACATCGAACTCAGGCTCAGACTTCTCACTCGGGGGTTAAGCTGTGAAACGCCACTGTAGACCCATTGTCCACGCCCGTCATCTCCCCTAACACACTCCCCTCCTTCGGATGTCATTTACAGATGCTACGTTATTGTTCTGTAAGGTTCCAACTAATTCTTTGTATTTGTTTCGTCCGTTATCACTCACAATCTCTCCTGCTGTAGAATCTGAAGTTGCCATTTTGTCACTTATTCTTAGGTGCGACGATTTGTAATAACAATATTCCCTTTACAACTATGTGCGCTACCTCGCAAACGCGGGAGACAGCGACAAAGCAAAAAAAAAATAAATAAATAAATAAATAAATGAATATATATATATATATATATATATATATATATATATATATATATATATATATATATATATATATATATAGAATTCAGTACTTTGTCATCTCTGGATATCGTACCGTTGTGTTCAATGTTCGTACCGAAGATTTAAGGCCGGCACCAACGTGCACAAGGATCGCACCGTCGTACTTGTGGGTGTTTATACAAATTCTTTCCACTGCCGTCTATTTACTATGAACTTACGTGCCAGTTACCTGTGCCTTAATTCACCATGGCACAGTTCTATTAAGAGCTACATAATCTTGCGACGGTGATGTACAAGGGAGTTATACACAGATGTTAGTCACTTTAAAAGGGCATCAGCTTTAAAGACAGCACTACTGTCTTACAAAATTTCAAAGGCTTGGAAGGTATTTAAGGTGATGCAACCTTTGTCAGCACCTTATAATGGTATCATGACTTTAAAAACAACACGTGACCCTTATAAGGGAATTAGCGCCTGAAAAGGACACAGGTCCTTTATAAGGCCATCAACATACAAGTCTCCTTTCACTGTTCAACCATTCATGCTTAGGCTGCAGTAACATCAACATGCATATAATTCATATATACATATATTCGGCCATATACTTATTCATACCATCACAGTCACGTATTTCCATAATACATCCATACTACCCTGCGTACAAGCGTATGTATAATGCACTGCATCTACGCGGACGTCCTCCTGTTTTCCGTCAATGCGTCAATATCACACGCCTTCCCTGTTTACTCCTCCCAGTGTTCTTTCGTCCCTCATCTCCCCTCGGTCACGTCGAGAGGAACACTGACCTGTTTGGAGAGATACCCCCCTCCTCCTCCTCCTCCTACCCCCTCCCCCTTGGTCGTCTCTCCCTTCCAGGATAAGCTTCCCAAACCTCTGGGGAGAGCGGGAGAGCGACGTGATGATTGGCTGGAGGTGTGTGTAATCATGTATTGACGTCGCTTGTTGATTGGGCTGTAACAAAACAAGGAGGGGTGGTAGGATGGGGGAGTGGATGGCTGGGAGGGAGGGGAAAGGGAGAGGCACTAACGGAGAGGGGGAGGAGATAGGGTGAGGGGATGACGTAGGGTTGGGAGAAGACGCGAATGGGGGAGAAAGACAGTAAAAGGAGAGGGGGAGAAGCCTATATTACCACCATGGTTGAATGGGGAGGGAGGGCTGGTTACTGATTAAGAGAGTGTGGAGTTAGTCCCAGCTAGAGAAGGTGTCAGGCCACTGAGGGGTGATAATGAAGAGATATTGCCTTATTGCCTGCTAGGTTAAAGTGAGGTGGGGGGCAGGGCAGACTGTGACGAGTGAGTTGGGGCCAGACTGAATGGAGAGAGAGAGAGAGAGAGAGAGAGAGAGAGAGAGAGAGAGAGAGAGAGAGAGAGAGAGAGAGAGAGAGAGAGAGAGACCCACGTACGCCCAGCGACATTACAAAAGAACAACAGTTCAAAATCAAAACCCGGAAACCCTCACGAAATAAAAAAAAAAAAAAAACAAGCCAAAGAAGATCTGGAGATTGTCGCTTGACCAAACGAATCTCGCCACAAGCGCTCCTGAGAGCCCAGCAGGGCTATGTACACACACCATCAGGCTCTGAGAACCTCCAGACAGCCGGCAACAGACACCACCTAGAGAGCTATGGAATATAACAACCCGTCGGAGAGAGGGAGCTTCTAAGAAATACAACACCGCCAGAGAGGGACCAAATCGAAGATATCAATACGTAAGATATGACAACCTCTCCATGCCTACGTGGTGTAAAAAAAGAAAAAAAGAGCAAAAAAATCCTTTTATATTTCTTTTAATTCTCTTTTTTTTTCCTCCGTCGTCTTTCAAGGAAGGGGAAAGCGCACCATCTTTTTCCTCTACGAATATCTTGAGCTCCGTAAAGATTTTCAGGACCGCTGTCTGGCAAAAACACTTTCAAGGTCTTACTCGCCCCACATATTAAGAGGGGTCCCCCACCCCCTTTTTCTTTCTTTAAAAGGATGCTTAAAGAAGACAATTTCCTCCAGTGTCTACCATTAGCATCGTCCGCTGCAGTTATCATACACGTCTCTCTTAGTCTTTTATCGTATAATCTCTACACACCAGCTTCCGTTCTTATCTCTTTCATATCTCTCTCTCTCTCTCTCTCTCTCTCTCTCTCTCTCTCTCTCTCTCTCTCTCTCTCTATCTATCTATCTATCTTCTTTTGTCATCCTCTTCATCTCGTCCCTCTTCCGTTCACCATTCCTCCTCTTCCTCCTTTTCCTTTCTCTTTCCCTTAGGCTCTCTCTCTCTCTCTCTCTCTCTCTCTCTCTCTCTCTCTCTCTCTCTCTCTCTCTCTCTCTCTCTCCCATGGGACGCTGGCATCAAAAAGCCATTGATGAAAACAATATTTAGTGTGTGTGTGTTGGAGGCGCCAAGAGGGGGAGGAGGAGGGAGGGGTGAGACCATGATCCCCCTCTCTCTCCCCCCCTCCACCTTCTCCCCTACTCACTCTCCCAGCCTCTTACTCTGGCTCGAATTCCCTACTCTCTCTCCCCTCTCCCCTTGGGGTGCTAATGGTCATCATGTGGAGCTTTTTTCCCTCTTTCATGCTGAGCCGGCCGATGCCTCTCTCTCTCTCTCTCTCTCTCTCTCTCTCTCTCTCTCTCTCTCTCTCTCTCTCTCTCTCTCTCTCTCTCGCACCGTCCTACTCCCTGCCTAATGGCGAAATCTCGTCCTAAATGCTCATAAGTAAGACCTCTCAAACACCTAGGCCCAGAGTGAACTTCAAAATATGCCAGTGAAATATCAAAAGGAATATAACTTTTATACAAATATTCCATAACTATTTACTCTATAAACTATATCATTACTACTCCACGTTGGGGTTAATTCATATCTTAAGAAATAACAAATCCACTATAATCCACAGTGTAATCCATGCAGGTGCTTACATAAATCCCGGTTCTGAAACCGTTCATGATAGCCACTCGTTCAGTTTCATTACGAATTAATCCAGAGATTTATTCCCCGGCTCCCTCTCACAATGTAACTCTCTTTACTGCATTCATCTCCTACAGGGAACATAAACCTTTCAAGGAACTCGATTTAAATGCGCGAGGTGCATTTTAATTGCAATTTACCTGACCTTATTTGGGATATTACTCTCCTGCACCCTACTTTGGTACTGAAGAGGAGTATGAGCAAGAGAGGAAAGAAGACTTGAAGAAGAAGAAGAAGAAGAAGAAGAAGAAGAAGAAGATGATGATGATGATGAGGAAAGAAGACTTAAAGAAG
This sequence comes from Panulirus ornatus, assembly GCF_036320965.1. Lineage (NCBI taxonomy): Eukaryota > Metazoa > Arthropoda > Malacostraca > Decapoda > Palinuridae > Panulirus > Panulirus ornatus. Next base: position 15,859,728 of record NC_092275.1, read on the forward strand.
AAGAAGAAGAAGAAGAAGAAGAAGAAGAAGAAGAAGAAGAAGAAGAAGAAGAAACGAAGAAACACAAGAACAAGAACACGTACAAGACTAAAGATATTTAATACCATTAACTTAACATTTTACGCAAAACACCGACACACACAAAAAAAAAAAATCAACGAAAGCCAAACAAAGTATAATAGACTCAGCTTTTATATGAATGAAAAAAGGAAAAAAAAAGCCCTCCAATTTAGGTTAATTTGTAAAAGAATTACCCCCCCCCCCCAAAAAAAAAAAATTACCAGAAAATAAATGAAATGCATACATTTACCTCTAAGTATGTAGACAGACATAGGCATTTGTTCGACCTTAACCACACACAGGTCTACGGGTCCGTGATGTTTGATGCTAGGGAAATCAAAAACCTCCTCACATTGACCTCATTTATGAGGTTATACATAAAACTCGTGGGATGAGAAACCGTCCGTAGGTTAAAGTAATTCGTACTGCTCACAGACTAGGTCATTGTTCCTCAGGGGTTAAGATATCGTACACAAGAGACCAAAGACTAAACTCGTCGTACTCGAGAGGAGGAGAAGTTGTCGTACTCAAGAGGTTATGAAGTCATCGTTCTCGACACGTCGTTAAAGTCATCGCACTCACGAGATTAAAGTCGACGTACCGAAAGAGTTATCGTAATCGAGGGGGCGGTGGGGGGGGGGGGGGGGGGTCATGCCTCTCCCGAGACGATGAAGTGCCTCCTCACCAGCAGCAGCTCAGCACAGCACAGCAACAGCTGCAGCAAAACAGGCGGAGGAGAAGAAACAGCAGACACTGCTGAGAGATTCTTGCCCGTACTGCCTCCGCCTCACCCGACGTGAACCTCAGGGCATTTGAGGGATATTGCTCTCTCTCTCTCTCTCTCTCTCTCTCTCTCTCTCTCTCTCTCTCTCTCTCTCTCTCTCTCTGGGTTCTCTTTGACGCCAAGCGTCCTCCGTCAGGTACCGCGTGCGGCATCGCGATACTGCGGGCATTGTCTCTGGCGCGGATATTGCGGCCGGGATACTGTCTTCATAGTAAGTTGTGGAGGCAGAGCAAACAGCTGTGGGGGAGAGGGGGGGGGGGGGGAAGAAGGGGGAGAACGAGGGCGATGGGGAAAGGGCAAGGGAGAGGGGAGGAAAGAGGATGGGAGGGATGATGATAGTAAAAAAAAAAATGGATGAAGGATGAAGGCGAAGCCATTCACCATTTATCCATATTTCTTGCGCCCTCTTGCGTGTATAACTCACCATCTCCATCTTGATTACCTCAGGAACAGTAGCTGTTCAACTCCTGAGGCAGGAACCTGGTTCCCCTCATAGTATAATGGCCCTAGTTATATAGTGTACACATGAGACAGCTCTTGCAATAGCTGAGCCAACATGCAAATTCTTCTGCAAATATTTCGCGAGGCGGAACCACGGCAGCGGACAATATAAATTGTGGAGAAGGTCTGCGGTGTGTGTGTGTGTGTGTGTGTGTGTGTGTGTGTGTGTGTGTGTGTGTGTGTGTGTGTGTGTGTGTTTGTGTGTGTGTTGTGGAGGGGAGGACTTTGCCTTGTGGGAGCACTGTCTCATGCTAGTAACAGTGTGTGTGGTGGTGATGGTAGGGGTGACGAGTGATTAATGACGATGATGAAAAATATATGCAATGACCTAATTAGGGCCATCACATTAACTCTCTTCAAACATACAACCGTACACATATATATCACCTGAGTTAACTGCAGACCGGCTGCCACCATCTGGATTCGAACCTGGACACGTTAGTACTCTCCCGTCTCCGTCAACCTAACAAGCATGCATCCTCTCCTCATTCACAACCCATTTGAGACTCCTCCCCTTCCTTCCACACACACCACACACACACACACACACACACACACACCCACCCACGCCCCTCTAGCCCACACACCCTTAGGCTTCACACAGATCGTCTTCGACAAACGAACTGCATCCAATATTCCTGAGAGACCAAGAGTACCGCCTCACCCCTCATCTGCCGGGGCCTCACATTCCCCTCTCCCTTCATCAGCGAGCTTTCACTCCCCCCACCCCCTCCACCTCTCCTGAGCCCTCTCGGGCCACTTTCCCTCCGACCTCCCTACCCGCTCCTCCCCATCCCCCACCTAACCAACATTTGTCTCCGCAGAAGAACAGGAATTCAGTCTCGTCCCGCCTGCCGCATGAGACGGGCGTTGGGTCTGTCATCGCTCGATACTCGTGGCAGTATCTCCACAACCCACGAATATTGTGAGGTCTCGTGGTTTCTGTGGGTTGCTTCCTCTGTAAACCCTAACTGAGGTCTTTTGGCTGGTTTATACACTTCACGATAAACCCACACAGTCATCAACGGTTTAAGTATACGAGCTCATGCATAGGCTTAAATCCTCTTCAATTTACAATCATGAATTTTTTTTAGGGGGGGGGGGTGCCATTCTACGATAAAAGATCAATAAAACGAACCACAATTTTGATATAATAGTAATAATAAACTTATCGTAAACATAGGTACATCTGTAGCCCATTGTCTAGGTTTTGAGCGATGCTTAAGCAAGCACAGCCTCGACTTCCCTCAAAGAAGTTCTATAAGAACTGATCTCGTTAAGCCATTTCTTGCGATTGTATCTTTTTACAATGCAGTGCATTAATCGAAAAATGTCCTTTTCAAAATGCAGCGAGTGATGTTTAATTCGCCGTGATATATTACATTATATATATATATATATATATATATATATATATATATATATATATATA
>NC_092275.1:15865004-15915004 GCF_036320965.1 Panulirus ornatus
CAAACTCAGTGAATTTGAGAAAACAAAACAGAACCTCCCCCCCTTGGCGTCAAGGCCTCAAGGAATCACCGTTTTCTGTTGAATCCAGACCCGTTTGAACTATGAGAGAATGGGTCAGGGCTTGAACGCTGGGATGAGAACGCTCTCCTCCCTTTGGGTTCTACTCGTTTGTGCAATACCATGGGGGGAGGGGGGGAGCTTCAACTTCAGACTTGAGTGCCAAGCGAGGTAAAGGAAAGGGGGGGGGGGCAAATGAGGAGTGGGAGAGAGAGAGAGAGAGAGAGAGAGAGAGAGAGAGAGAGAGAGAGAGTCACTCTCTACTACACCATCCCTTACCTCATTCGTGCATCAGCCTTCCCCCCCCCCCAAAAAAAAAAAAATAATTAAGAAAAATACACCACAAAACTCTGGTACCTCCAGGTGTTCCTGTAGTACTGGCACCAACGCTCCTTCCAACCCACTTTATTTAATACGATTAATGGCGACCTTTTCAGAGCTTCACCTTTAGGATATGTTTTGCTGGGGTCTCGGGGGCTCGTTTCTACCCGCTACGCACTGGTGGCTGGACTATGCTCCCTTCAACCTCACAGAATAGGTGCAAATGTAGTAATGGAAGTAAAATGCAGACTCAAAACGAAGAAGGTCAAAATCAAGTTCGAAAACTCTTGCTTGAAAGGCACCTTCCAGACTACTGCCAACGGAAGTAAATAATGACCTTACGAGTTTTAGCAAGCAGGAGGAAATGTCACCAAACCTGTCAGGGCCAACAGCAATGGGTCTCCTTCAGAATGAGTAACATAAAGTAACCTATGAACGGCGGACGACGAACTTAGTGGTGAATATGATCATTAACGCAAGGTCTAAAAGAACGTTTCTTGCCTCCTCCTCCTAAAGTTTCCGATTTTCTCTAAAAGAACGCAGTGGTGTGAATAATTATGAGATACATTTAAAGTAAGGTATCTTCTCCCTCATAAGAGGAACTCTTACAAAAAAAAAGAAATTAATTGTTTTACTTAAGATTTACCGTCTCCATCTTTAATTATCATAGGTAAAGATTTTTTTTCTATGTAGTGATAAAGGATAGTGAGCCATCTGCCTTTATCTTAGTCTCCCATTACTCCAACAAAAAATGACATCAGAGACGGTGAAGGGATGATCTCTCTCTCTCTCTCTCTCTCTCTCTCTCTCTCTCTCTCTCTCTCTCTCTCTCTCTCTCATCTATCTATCTATCACATTTCCCTTCTATCCGTTCTTCCATCCTCTTTACTCACCACCAGTTGTTTACTTCATATCATAATCTCCACCTCTCTCTCTCTCTCTCTCTCTCTCTCTCTCTCTCTCTCTCTCTCTCTCCTAAGCTATCAATCAACCTTCCATCCCATCTATCCCTTCCCTCCTCTCCCAGTAAGGTTGGGTGGGAGAGGGCCGAAAGGTGTGCCCCAGGAGGGAGGCGACTGCAGGTGTGTGTGTGGTGGGCTTGGCTTTGCAGTGTTAGGCATCGATCACCCTCTCTCGTTGATACTACTACGACCTGTGATCGTAGGCCCCTCTCCTTGCCTCTCTCTCTCTCTCTCTCTCTCTCTCTCTCTCTCTCTCTCTCTCTCTCTCTCTCTCTCTCTCTTTCTCTCTCTCTCTCTCTCTCTCTCTCTCTCTCTCTCTCTCTCTTCCACTCTCACACCTCCCCTCCACCCTCGTCCCACTCCTCCAACACTTCCTTAAATCCTTCTCTCTCTCTCTCTCTCTCTCTCTCTCTCTCTCTCTCTCTCTCTCTCTCTCTCTCTCTCTCTCTCTCTCTTGCCCTCATTCTCTTGATATGCATCCGGGACGTGCGCGTGTACGCAAAACTTTAAACATAATCCGGTACGTATCGGATATCCGGATAATCGGATGTGGCGAAGGAACAACTTACCGCGCATCCGGATAACGGGGAAATACTGACCGATGAATCCCCGACTCGGGGGGCCTCATATCCGGACCTTGTTCATATCTATGATGGTCGACAATCACCGTGTTATTTCCAACAGCTCCCCCCCCCCCCCCCCACCCAACCCTAATTTCACCAGTTAAAACGACGTCTTCATCTCGTTACTCATAACATCGCAAGATCAACGACACAAGACGGGGTTGAGGGTGATCCTGGGGTGGGGCAAGTTGGTGGCTTGGTTGGGGGTGGAGACTAGGATATAGTGGAGGCGGAAATGTGTTGTGGTGTATACAAGGCTGGTGGATTCTGGGACAGTTTTCAGGGAATAAATCCACAATGGGGGAACTGACACGGGGCTTGGCCTGTTTTTGGACAGAATGATGGAGAAAGTAAAGACAGAGGAGCGAGATGCGTTGGTGGATGAAATACGAGGAAATTGATGTTAGCTTCGTGCGGTGTTGGAGAATGAAACAAAAGGGAAATGATGGAGAATGGAAGGCCTCGTTGTAGTATAAAGGTAAGGGTAATAATGGGGAGAGGTAAGACTTGTTGGAGAATAAAAGAAAGCTTAATGAAGGAGAGTGACAGGCCTTATTGGAGAAATAAGGAAAAGGGGGAAATGATGGAGTGTATCATGCCTTGTTGGAGAGTAGAGAAAGGAGGTAGTGATAGAGATAGGCAAGCCTTGCTGGAGAACATACTAAATGTAAGTCGAGTATGTGAAGAAAGCGAGGCGTTTTGAGGTAATATAATCTAACTCTGGGAAAGACGTAAGGTAATATATTCTCGTTATAAGTACCTGAAGGCATTCTGTTGCTGAAGGGATCGTGTTTGTTGATGATAGAGGAGAAAAATCCTTGTCACTAAGATCAAACTGAACGGCTATGAGTCAGAACACAAGCAAGAGGAGCAGATCCCGCACTGAGCTGAGGAGGTATTCTGGGGATGGCACAACACTGAGAGCCGACGAAGGAAGCGCCCACACGTTGATGTGTCTCACCATCGTTGCTCAAGAGACCACCCGAGATCCTAGACGGCACAGTCTTACCTGCCAGCCCTTGACATTACCGTGGTCTACCTGGACATCCTGGGGTAAAAATAATTCCCCCTCCCCCACTCTCCGCCCACACAAACCCTCCCCACTCTCACCCTAGAGGCGGCTCAGTGAGAGAGAGAGAGAGAACCAAAGTGAATTTGCCGTCTTCATTAATGTTCTACTTCCCTGGGTCTTGTGATTACCACATAAATGGCCCCATTCAACCCAAACTCTCGTAGGCTGGAGCGTTTCAAGATATTTCTAGTGTAGTTAACTAAGCCCGGGAGTTTAATTTTCTCTCTCGTGTTGCTAAGGCAATTGCGAATTTCATTTTTGTAAGGAGGGGTTGCATTGAAATTAAGGCCTCTTCCTTTTTTTATATTGTTCCTTAACTGGGTGTATTATTTCTAGAATAGAAAACACTAAGGGACATATGTGTAGTTCGTTCTGTTTTTTCTTTTTTTTCTTCAAAGGTTAGATTTTTAAAAATCAGGAATTCATATAATGACAAACGGATCTCTCTCTCTCTCTCTCTCTCTCTCTCTCTCTCTCTCTCTCTCTCTCTCTCTCTCTCTCAGGATAGTACTACGATCGACCAGCAAATAATGTGATCACAGACCATCAGGTCTTATGTTATCCGGATTCCCCACGTACTCCATAATTTTGACAGGATGTGATATCTCATTCTTGAACTGCTTGTTTCCCCGCGAGACTGTGTGTCATAGTAAAGTCAAGGTTTAGTACAATTATATTTCCGACATTCAGTCTAATTCCCTGGAGACAGTTCTATCAATGTGCCTAACTTAAAAGTACGGTGTTAAAACACTGGCCTAATTAGCTCGCTGCACCTCAGTTCAGGCGTATAATACGCTAAATTCTAACAGTTCAAAATGCTTGGGAAGTTCGAAGCATTTCGTATCGTCTCGCAGATTTCAAAATAAATGTAAGCGGTTAACTCACTCTTTTACCAGGATGCTATGACTCAAAAGAATCTCTCTCTCTCTCTCTCTCTCTCTCTCTCTCTCTCTCTCTCTCTCTCTCTCTCTCTCTCTCTCTCTCTAAAAACAGATAATTGATGTGTACGAACCACGAATCCTACCCACGCATCTTTTGCGTGTGGTAGGAGGTGATTAAATGGTGTCTGGAAGTTCTCCACGCCTGTATTATCACTTTTTGAATGTAGAAGCGGAGGGAGACAAGCGAGTAATATTACTCAATCAAGTCACCTGTTTTTGATGTTACTCGCTAAGTCAGCTAAAGGCGAACGGGTATTAAAAAAAATCATATGTTTGGGAAGTCTTTCGTCCATTTAATACGAATTATCTCCAGGGTTGTCATATGTAATGTTTATCTTGCATGTCGCCTCTTTTAATATTATATACGCTTTTAATTCCATAGCATCGGCATTCTTCATATATCTCGTCATCGGGGCCTGTATCACAGTGGTCCTGGTATATCATCACGACCCCTGCCTGCGTCTGGTATCGTACTGGCCCTAAATTAGTCTTACCCGAGCCTATATAGTCTGCAGGGTACACAGGCGCATTCGACCACTGTAATAAATGGTTCACAGGGCCTCCGGCAGGCAGCTCTTGATCCCGTCGAATATCCCCAATGTCTTTAACATCGTTCGAATCAAGATACTGCTTTCTGCTGCCGTCGCCGCCGCTGCTGCTGTTGTTGCAGCTGGCCTTTTCCTTCCTTGCCTATTATTGCTGTTGGTGCTGCAGCTACTACTGCTGCTGCTACAGTAACATTCGCTGCTACTGCCAACTGCTGTATCGTCCGATGTCGCCACTACAACTGCTGCTTCAATGGCTGCTACACGTTGTCCTACCTGCCTACCGCTGCTCCTACGGCTAAAGCTGATGCTGTTGTTGCTCCTTCTGCAGGGAGAGAGAGAGGGAGAGGGAGAGAGAGAGAGAGAGAGAGAGAGAGAGAGAGAGAGAGAGAGAGAGAGAGAGAGTCTTTCCCCACCGGACATTCAGATTAATTCAGGGACTCGCCGCCATTTGCTCCGAGTTCAGGTTTGAGGCGGGTGGAATTACTCTCTCTCTCTCTCTCTCTCTCTCTCTCTCTCTCTCTCTCTCTCTCTCTCTCTCTCTCTCTCTCTCTCAGCCTCGAACTTGTGTCCTCTGAAAGGAATCACGAGTTCCTGACCCGGACGGCAAGCAAGGTCCTCCCTCCTCATCTAAGTGATCAGATGGCATCGAGTCAGGTCATGTCGTTGATTAAATGTCCAGAGTCGGGTCATCCGCTTGGGTATAATGGACGTCAATCGGGTTACGTCTATGTTGAAATAATTTCCGGGAGTCGCTTCTCTTCCTCATTCATACGAATTAAGTCATATATATATATATATATATATATATATATATATATATATATATATATATATATATATATATATATATATATATTGATTTATTGTCCGATTCCTTGGCAGTGTATTTGCCTGGTCAACACAGGATTTGCATCAGCGTAGAAAAAATACGTTTGTTAAGTCATGTAGTTTGCCAATGTCCGCTGCCTCGTGGTGTAGTTGGCCGGCGATTCTTAATTTCGAGCTGTGTGTGTGTGTGTGTGTGTGTGTGTGTGTGTGTGTGTGTGTGTGTGTGTGTGTGTGTGGTGACCTCTGACGAACAGTTTTGGAAATAACATGTTGGTACAGTGTAGCGGGGAGGAACGTTAGGTATGGTGAACCTGCAGTAGGTTCGTCTTGAAGGATGATGGTTACAAGGAGGGGGAGAAAAGGATGTTGATGTGATGGCGCAAGGAGGAGATGAGGGTGGTTATGGTGTGAGGAACCCAGGAGGGTGGTGATGCAAGGAAGAAGTTTGGGTAGTGATGGTGCAAGAAAGTGAGGGGTAGTGAGTATGCCTGAGGTAGATCAGGCTAGCGATGGTGCAAGAAGGCAGCGAGGATGGCGATGGTGCAAGAGTGGTGCTCGCGTGGTATTGGCGCAACAAAGAGCCAAGGGTGAATGAAGTTGCTGTTGACTTAAGGAGTGGCTGTAAGACTGTGGCTTCTTGGAAACCTCCTCATGAGCGTTAAGATGGCCAGGCTTCAGTCTATAAATGCTCTCGCTTCTGCAAAACCTTCCTTGAGGATCTTTGACCACATTCGGTCTCACACTGACTGAAGGATGAGAGGAGGAGAAGATTCGAACCTGTGTATTCACGACTGCCTCCATCCACTCTAAAGAATGACTGGGAATCGTGAGTGACTGAATCCACAAAAGGGGTAAGACGGCAACGGAACTCGTCATCTCTAGGATGGATGAGTTTAGAATCATCCGTAACTACTCAGCGATACTGATGTAGTCTTGTGAACCATCTTTACCTTACAAACGAGTTTGGAAGATACTGTACCTTACAGCCATAGAAACCTGTATGTCCTGAATATATTACGTTTGTATATTGAGAGAGAGAGAGAGAGAGAGAGAGAGAGAGAGAGAGAGAGAGAGAGAGAGAGAGAGAGAGAGAGAGAATTGGTGTCGTTGTGTTTGGCGAACACCTGCGCGAAATGCAGGAGTGTTGCTGGAACGCGGCACCTGTTTGCATCTTCCCTTGTGTCAGGGACTGAAGGGAATGCTCGGATCAAGCTCGTGTCTGTGTGACTTTGTTCTCCTTAGAGCAGGCTTGTGTACCAAGCGGCTGGCTGCCAAGGCAAATATATCTTTTAGAGAGACAGAGAAAGAGAGAGGGAGAATTTCAATATCGCCATGCAGCTCTGAACACACACACACACATTCGCTCTACGAAGTGCATCGAAATAGTTGCCTCACTGCGAGTGACTGGACAGCCCGAGATTAATTCTTTTTCGCATCACATTATCAGATACATCATCTTATACTGCTACAATATATTACAAGGTGTATCATCAACAAACATATTTTGGTATGAATCCATCTCGTTTGGTATATTTGAAGAGATGAGATATATCAATGACCCCAACAAAGAGCCCTGGAAAACCCATCTTGTCACCGTCATCCAGTTTGAAAAGGCTTCCCTGACATGTATTCTTGTTCCATCTTGGTTAGGTAGATGTTACTTCATGTAAAGCCAACTCGGATGCTTAGCTTTATCATCAGTCCTCTCTAGGGGAACTCGTCAAAGGCTTTCTGATTGTCGCAAGAATATACAATACATCCACCCGTCCTTTCCTTCTAGGTTGTTGCTTACCTGGTCGTAAAAAATCTAATGGGTTTCGTCACACAAGATCCGAGTCCATGATGTTACACAGTCAGGAGGCTTGTGCAAGTCAAGTACTTTTCTACCTTCTTTCTGATCATTTTCTCCAGTATCTTGCAGGCTATATGTTCGTTAAGGATACAGGCCCATAATTCAGGGCTATTTTTCACTCTTTTTAAAATACTGGCGTTACTCTGGCTCCCTTCCATTCTGTTAGAATAATCCCATCCCTGAGGGAGATTTCGTAAAACATCGCAAATTTCTAGAACCTCTTCACTTGCACTGGATTTTGTAAGAATATTTGTGAAGGTATTTTCCCCTCTCTGGGCTGACAGCATTGGTACCTCAGGATCTTCCGGTGTTAAATATATTCAAAATTTGTGTATTCACCTCGTCAGGTGTGTTCCTTATTTTCAGCGCCACCTTTCGTGGACATCCCTTCCGTCTTTCCTCTACAGCATGACCCCATCCTCACAGTCTTTGCTTTATCTTCAGTCATCTGGTGTGTGTGTGTGTGTGTGTGTGTGTGTGTGTGTGTGTGTGTGTGTGTGTGTGTGTGTGTGTGCAAGACTCCCAGGCTTCGATGGGAAAGGGTACACTCTCCTTTCGTTCCTCTATCAGCCAGCCAACACTTCAGCCCCTTTCCTTTCCTCTCTAGAGCTGCACAGCACTACACTCCCCTCTCCCATTCTCCAAGCCAACCAACGCTGCACTCTCTCCCACCCTTCCCTCACCCCTCTGCTCCTCTCCCCAAGCCTGCCTCTCACTTGTAGCCAGCCGTTGGGTCCCCACAAGGGGGCACGCCGCTCCCCTGGCCATTATCCAGGCCAATAAGTACCTCGGCCAACTGGTCCCTCGCTCGGCCAGACGTTACCGTAATAGCAAGAAGAATGCAGCTGTTCAGAGGCACTTTCAACGCCGTAAAATGAAACTACAGGATGTTTATGCTTCCTTCTGCAGGACCTGAATGTGGGACCTAATAGGACCGAAATGGACTTGCTGTGTGGAACGCCCTCCTTGTAAGAGTGTATCTCGCGTCTGGATGTTTTTCCTCCAGTGATGGTGTTATTTCCTGGGGGCACGTGTGTGTGTGTGTGTGTGTGTGTGTGTGTGTGTGTGTGTGTGTGTGTGTGTGTGTGTGTGCTCCCTACCGTACACGGTCTGGTCGATACTTATGATCATTCCCTTAAGTGGATTTTACAAGTGATCGGATAGAAATAAACTAATTAAATATCAAGTAAGATATACCAGCACGATATGTGAATTTGTTATATTACATACTCATTTATAATAATAACTGTCATTATCTATTAATTTACCTCTTAATACTGGCATCATTAAGACGTTATGGTTGACTTATAAGAATATTACTTTTAACAGTGTAGTATCTTCTCTGTCGTGTCCAATTTAAGTCTGATGGGCCATTTTCAGCCCAACAAACAGGTATTTCAGGTCTTAACAACTGTATATATTTCAGCTGCATTTTACGTTCTCTGTTGTGATCCTCTGTCACTGTTGTGGCAGTTCACTGCATCAACTAATTTCACACTGACTGGATCAAGATATTCTACTTTATAACTAAATCCACTAATCTGAAATATAGGTACTATTTCGAGGGCGCCATTTCGATTCCTTTTCTCAAAATTATTTACTGAAACATTGGAAACCCAGTCACATATATTTCGGAAAAATATCTTAAATGTTTATCCATATTACATACAACGATTGAGTGAAATCCATCGTAACCCACAAGGAATCGTCACATATATAACTCCATTGGGTACTGGATACAGAATGACATATCCGATTGGTGTTGAAGGATTCGACGGTGCCTTTGATTAGCCGGTCACAGGCAAACGCATTAAGCAAAAGTCGGTTAAACTGAGCGTGGAATGCACCTTGTGTCCTAAAGTCGAGGAAAATATGCCTAATGTTACCACAGGAGAACAGAGTGCTTGAGGTATTCGCTAAATCCATTCTTGCATAAAAAGCAATTTGGGGCGACGCCACTGGCAACCCCCCCCCCCCCCCCTCACAACCTGCATTGCTTCTTACTTCATAAAATGAAACGAGGCTGCCCAACAGAACTGGGCTATTATCGCTACGTTATGTGTACGATTGCCGCCATTGTGAACCCCCGAGGCTGTGGCCAGGGATACGTTCTGGAGGGACTGCGGGGGTGGTGGTGGTGGGAGGTAAGAGGAGGCGATGGCACGGGAGGAGGCCGATGATGCTGGCGGAGGCGGAGGCGACGGTGCTTCAGAATGGCTATGACGAGGAATAGTAACATGGGGGAAATGGCAGTGCTTGGTAATAGCCGTGAGCAGGGAATATCCCTGGGTGGGAATGGCGGAGGTGGGTAGGAGAAGTGATCAGCAGGGGAAACGACACTAGTAAAGGAGCACTTAAGCTGGAGTGGCGTTAGTAAGGAGCAGCGACGAGTGGCAGTGGCAGTAGATGGGAGTGACATCGGACGGGCATGGCCCTAGATGAGGATGGGATGGCAATGACTTCCCGGGGCACGAACGGGATAGGAAGGGAATTGCATACGATTTACACTGGATAGTAAAGGACGCTGGATAGAAGCGGTACAGCACTGGGAAAGATGCCGCTGGATGGGAACAGAACGGAGCAGAAATGACACTAGTGCAGAATTGGGATTGAATGGACCCAACAATCTGGAAGGGGGGACTCCATGGAAATTGCTTTTAAATGTCTGTGTCTGTGTAAAGTCTTCGGGAGGGGAATCTGTACACTAAATCTAGGTAGGGAAACACGAGGCAGGAGACCTGCTATAATTTATATACTAACACAAAATCTTTAGACTCTACCCTGGAATTCGACGGCAACAAAACAATACGAAAAAGAATAAATAAGCACAGAAGGGGAAAAAGTCATATCAGAAAAATTGGTATCATGATAACTTGCTTGAGTCTAACTGCCCATGAGGTATAGTGATAACATTGTCCAAGGCATAAAAACTATGAATTCTACAAAAGCCGTAATATTTTCTAAATCCACTAAAACCTATAAACTCCAAAACAGCAATCTTTCCATTCCTTAGCCTCTGACATCAGAACCCTGAAAACAAAGTTATCTGTGGCTATAAAAAGCATTAGAAGTTAATTAAATTGACGTGAGTGAATGTTCAATGGCTTTATCAATAACTACTTCTGTATGACGGTACGATCCATGAGCACGACGGTATGATCCTTGAGCACGACGGTACGATCCTCGTGCACGACGGTACGATCCATGAGTACGACGGTACGATCCATGAGCACGACGGTACGACCCATGAGCACGACGGTACAATCGTTGAACACGACGGTACGATCACTGAACACAACGGTACGACCCCTGAGAACGATGAGGTGTTCACTGAAACCCCCACCCAACCATACGACCCATAATCACGACGGTACGACTCTTACCTACGATGGCATGGCCTTTGACCAAACCTACACAAGGGATACGGTCCAAGGCCAGGTCATAATACCCACACGTCGTACTGCTGAAGAAAGTTTCGTGCAAGTCCTCCATCCTGGGAGGAGAAGTTCCCTCGCCCGGATCGTTCGTAATGACCAAACTTTGCCAGACCCGAGTTTTCATCTCTAGCTGTCTTAAACGAGGATATTAACTGCGTGAACAAAGTAGTTCCAACAACATCCGCTGAAATATGAGTGAGAGAGAGAGAGAGAGAGAGAGAGAGAGAGAGAGAGAGAGAGAGAGAGAGAGAGAGAGAGAGAGAGAGAGAGAGAGGACTAAATAAAACCATCGTAACAACGGTGTCGCATATTAGGACCCACACAACGAACTGTAAGCCATACAGGCCAACAATTCGCACTACAAGAATTCAGTCTTTAGCCATCAGTTCAGTCTTAAGCCATTTAGTTCAGATTCCATCCACTTAGTTAAGTTTTAAGCCATTTACGGTCTGCCGGGCAAACCTTTCGTTATCTTCCTCATACACCGAGGCTGGGTGATGGTGAGGGGGGGAAGGAGATGGTCGGGGTGAATGCTGGCAATAAGCTTGTGTGTGGTAATACCGGTGGCACTCATTAGCAGGAGTGCACCAGCTTGGCCTGGGCCGGGATGTCCCTGGTAATGTCTTCCGTTTGTCACACAAACAACGGCCAAGATTCCGGCGTGACTGTGTGTGTGTGTGTGTGTGTGTGTGTGTGTGTGTGTGTGTGTGTGTGTGTGATATCACCCATATGAGCATATGGGAAGGGAGGGAAGGAGCTTACACGCATGCGGCTTCTTGTATTCTTGGATATCTACATATATCTTTTTTAATATCTTTATGGTTTTCGCATTTTCCTTTCCATAGCCTCTTGTTCCACGAGCCAACAAGTCTTGCCCAGGAAATGTTTCCCTGCGTTCCTCCATCCACCCCTCTCGTCCCACTGTGTACTCCTCTCATTCCTCAGAAACTGCGATGGTCCCAACTCCGAGTCCTGAGGAACCTCGCTTGTCACCCTTCGCCCAGCTTGAAGAGGCTCCCCTGCCATGTTTTTCTCCGTTCCCTCCCAGTTGGGTGGCTATCAATCCTTTTTAAGTAGTCCTCTGAACCCCCAGCTTGGTCGCTTGGCTCCATCATCAATCTCCTGTGGTGGACAGTATCAGAAGTCTTCTGGCAATCCAGGAATACACGATCTGCCCACCCGTCCCTCTGTCTCACCGCGAAAGGAGCTTATGCTGGACATTAGGCCCACACCCCCCTGCGTCTGCCTGTCCGTCTGTCTGCATGTGAACACATTCTTGACAGCATGATAACTTAAGAACTTCATACATGACAAAGTATTCATGCTTACACTATCGTAAATGCCTACTCTACGGGTGACGAAGCGATTAGACTTTTGAGGTACGTGTTTGCACGAATTTGCAATTAGATCCTCTTGCATCTTTCAAAACCTTCTTGACTCCTGTTTCTCTAACTTTCATAGCGTGATTCCACTTTCCCGTTCTTCTTCTTCTTCCTCCTCTTCTTCTTCTTCTTCTTCAGCTCGTAGAATCTTAAACTTTTCTGTTCCTGCCTATTTACTCTACCGATGATACATCCTTACTTTTCCACGCTCGCGTTGTAGATTTCAGAGAATATATTTTGTATTGCTGTTCTTCAACCAGCTCCTGTTAAATCAGCTTTCCAGTCTTCCTCCTTAAAGTATGTGTCTAAGGCTTCAGAGTTTCTTTCTTTACATTTTCTCCTCTTCTGACAGATTGTTTAGAGTATGATTCCTTCCTCTTTCACTGTGCTGTCCATCTCGAGTCCTAGATGACCATTTACTTCACGAAGAAAGGGTTCTTGGGGGAAGACTTTAATATGTAAGGTTTAAATTCCTTAGCGTCAGAACACTGACGGTTTCTTGAATCATCTTGATCTTTCCTTAACATTTCTTCGAAAAACTCGTCTAGTTCACCAGATCTTCTTGGGAGGACTGTACACCACAAATAATTACGTCAAAGTTCAGGTAAAATTCTGTCCTTATACGTTAAACGTCTTTCAGATCTACACATTATCAATATCCCTTGAATATATTTTTTTTGGAGGTTCCACTCACCAGCAGCGACAGAACTACCAGTTCCCCATTTTCTTTATCTTTTTCCCTGCTGCCATGTACCACTCTGGCAAAAAAAATTCTACTCGATCCTTTTATTCAAGATCACTTCCTCATTCCTCTTCCAACAAAACTGACATTCTGTGTGTGTGTGTGTGTGTGTGTGTGTGTGTGTGTGTGTGTGTGTGTGTGTGTGTGTGTGTAAGAGAATTAAATTTTCCTGATTTTATATTAAGAACTCTATTTTCTTGAGCCTTAATGAATCCAACTCCAGCAAGAAAAATGCAGACACTCTCCCAGAGTTAATTAAAATCAAGGAAGACAAACACAAGGGTAGAAGAACAATGCAAGTTCTGCGTGTGCTTAGAGAATTTCTTCAGTAAGACAGTAGAGGCTTTCGCAAGATACCATTTGAGTATCCATATATATATATATATATATATATATATATATATATATATATATATATATATATATATATATGCAGATAAATCACAAAAGCACTTGCACTTCAGGAATATGCTGATATACACAAGGAAAATGAAACACGAAGATCCTTAGTGTTTCATTTTCTGAGAGAGAGAGAGAGAGAGAGAGAGAGAGAGAGAGAGAGAGAGAGAGAGAGAGAGAGAGAGAGAGAGAGAGAGAGAGAATCAGCACAGTGACAAGATTTCACACACACACACACACACACACACACACACACACACACACACACACATATACACCTCCTCCTCCACAGTTACGTAGCGTTCCTCCTGACCCGCCAGCCGCCACCAACACTAGACGCCCCGGGAACTGCTCAATTAAAGGTAATGACTCTACAGGCAAGACCTGCTTTATATGGACTCCATCATCTCTCTCTCTCTCTCTCTCTCTCTCTCTCTCTCTCTCTCTCTCTCTCTCTCTCTCTCTCTCTCTCTCTCAAATGTTATACCCCTCTCTCTCTCTCCTGCTTGCCTCCTTCCCTCCTACTTTCTCCAGCATTTCTCCGTCTACGCTTTTATCTCCCTCTCTCTCTCTCTCTTCCCTACACCAACAATTAATACCACTAGCTCAGTGCTAGTCTTGCTGCCCAGAGAAAGGCACGGATACCTCGAGATGTTGGATGTTGAGATGTTGGAAAGTGATGGGTGATGTCAGTAGGTGCTGGGTGGAGCTGAGAAGTGCTTGATGATGTTAGAAAATGTTGAATGATGTTGGAAAGGTGTTGGATGATGTTGGAAAGTTGCTGCATGATGTTGAGAAGTGCTGGATGATGCTGAGGAGTGCTGGATGATGTTGGGAAGTGTTAGATGATGTTGGAAAGTCCTCAGAAACGATGAGGCAAGTATAGTGATGTTGGAGAAGGAAAGGGGAAGAGAGAGAGGGAGGAAGCAAGGGAGTAGTTCTGCATATGGTGATGTTTAGGTAATGATCTCCAGAGAGGCAGGTGCTACAAGTGAGACCAGACAATGGTCTCACTTGTGAAGCCAGGCCACCGGTCGAGATATATTGGTTCTCTGAACAACTCAAGTCGGTCTGAAGGTTGTCGGAACATCTCGGACAAGTTGGTTACATTCCTGGTGGCAAGTGGGCCAACCGTAGGTGGAATCAATCCTCGCTCGATCCTTTCTTCTACAGATGTGGCGAAGTCACGAGGAACTGAAGGAGAACAGTCAAGGTGACGAAGAAGGTGAAGGATAAATGTGAAGTGGATGATGTCAGGCGAGATGTCCGCTATTATGACAAGCACTTAAGCCCTCCCTTCTTACGAGTGACACTTAACACTGCTCCAACAATATATTACATTCATGACATATACAGATTGAAAAAGTATACCATGAGGCAGAACACACACACACACACACACACACACACATATATATATATATATATATATATATATATATATATATATATATATATATATATATATATATATATATACATATATATTTCTTTCAAACTATTCGCCATTCCCGCGTTAGCAAGGTAGCGTTAAGAACACACACACACACACACACACACACACACACACATATATATATATATATATATATATATATATATATATATATATATATATATATATACATATGTTCCTGTCAAAGTGCTGTTGACGCGGGTGTGGACGAATGCTGTTTACAGCATCACTGTTATGGTTCATTACTGCTACTCTCACCTAATCAGTGCTTAGACAAGTCGTCAGATAGGCCCTCACGTATGTAGGATCTCAAGTTCTTAGATAAGATGTTACATGAACTTCTAGGTTCTCATAGAGAATCTTAGATATGTTGTAAGATTCTAAGATGAGACCCCAGGTTCTTAGATGCGACCCGCAGGATGATCTTTTTAAAGATAACACGGAATGGACGAGACCAGGACTGTACAACAGTTTAATATCACTCCTGGTCACCGGAGCTACGTTTTTTTCGTAATGATAATGGCCTCCAGGTAATGAGGAGTCGTAACTCAGCCTACGTCACCACAATAGGCAGTTAAAACAGCAGTGTGACCTCGTGAGGGGGTAGGAGGGGTGTATTGATGGTTAGTGTGTCGGGTGATAGTGTGAATATCTGTAGGGTGTGTATGTGGTGATGTTACTGTGTGTGTGTGTGTGTGTGTGTGTGTGTGTGTGTGTGTGTGTGTGTGTGTGTGTGTGTGTCGTAAGAGGGCTCTGTAATCTGTAAGCACAAGATTAACAAGCACTCGGGGTGAGGTGATTATTGGAATCACTGTAAAGCTGATGTGCAGCGACGTATGTGACTGGGTTCTAATTGGTAAGAATCAAGAAATATTTCTATTAATGAAGAGCGTAGCGATGGGGTAACGGTGCTGGAAGGAGGAGAAATGTGTTGAAATAGATGAAATAGAATCAGTATTTGGAAGAGGAAGAATAAAGGTTAGCTGGAGCGTTAAAATGGGTGAGGGATTCATTCTGAACCAAGCAGGAGGCCTGAACACTGGTGGCCGTGTTGAAGCCAGCAGAGGAGGTGATGAGAATGAAGAAGAGTGGGATGGGAGAGCCACGGCCGGAGGAAAGGGTAAGGGAGATGGACAGGTGAGAGTTCGGGATGATTTACTAATGATGGTGATGATAGCTAGCCGGGGAGGCTGGTGTGATGGAGGTAGAAGATAGGGCGCGACGCGGAGATAAGGAAGGGACGCGACAGGTGGTGAAGGCAGAACACAGGTTTTTGAGGGATCGAGGGGGGACGTGTGGTGTGTTGACGAACCCTCTATTATGGTTGATGAGTCGAGGATTTGGACAGTGGTGGGGATGGCAGTGTTGCGGAAGAGGCTGGGTGTTCTCCAGAGTGATGGTGACTAGGGGTCTTGGTCGAATGGTTTGGGTATGAAGAGGAACGTGTGCAGCCATGATGTTTACGAACACCAGTGTCAGGTGAGAGGCCCAATCACTATCGTTTTCCCGGGAACAAAGTACTGCCCATTCCTAACGACCTAAGGAGCCCGATGAAGGATGATGGGAACCTACGAACGAGCTACGGTTCGTGTGGCCGAAAGATAAGGACCTGATAGTCAACCATTGGGTCTGTACGACAGGTCTGCAGCAAGAGGGAGGTAGCGACGGAGGGAGGGAGGGAGGGAGGGAGGGAGGGAGAGTGGTGGCCAGAGCTGAGGTGTGGGGTCCAATGTGTGGTTGCAAGACCACCACCACCACCACGTGTGGAGACCACCAGCAGCGGGGCTCCTGCCGCACCCCCGTCCACAACCCCCTCCACCTAGCCGCCACCTGCCCTGCCACCCCACCGCCCACCCTGCCATTCCTGCCACCCAGCCAGCCAGCCAGCCAGCCACCCAGCCGGGCTAGGCTAGGCTAGCCGCGCCACCCCGTGTCCGAGCAGCACCGCCTCGAGACCCAGCACTTAGGGGCCACTCACGACGGGTTCTTCTGGCAGCGGGTCGAGTGTGGGTTACCCCCGTGGGTCGTCCCTCTCCACACCCTAGATCTGGAGTTAATAACTCACCCTCGTTATCTGTACAGCATCTGACACCACCACAACTCTACCACCACCAAGTCTACCATCACCACCACTCGCCTCCCTCACTCTCCTTTCCTCCAACTGGTCTTTCCTCTAACCCTACTTCTCGTTCTTCGTCCCTACTCTTCTTAAGCCTTCCCCATCTCCCCTCAAGCTCCTCCATCTTTCACCCCTCTCCCTCTACTACTACCTCCCCAATCTAAGCCCCCCTCCCCAAGCTCCCTACCTTGCATTACGACCAGTGACTCGCTGGGTAGATATACGTCACTCATCCCCTGCAGGCTCCTCCTTGTGGATGTTTCTGCTTGACGGGTCACATCCAGATACTTGTTCCTGTGCGTGACGACGGATCGTTTCCACTCGGCTTCAAACTAGATAAATGGTCTAGGCGGTCAACCCCTCTAGCTTCAAACTGCCTTGGTATCTAGCAGAAGTAGCGGTAGCGAGCAGGGAGGCGGTCACTTACGTTGGCGAAGGACTGTGTCAGTATCACTTTTCGTTTTCTCGTGGTTTATACTTGATGGCAGAGCTGGGGCGTTCTAAAAGGCACGACAGCTTCCATGTCCAAGTGGCAGCGTCTCCTGTGGTTATGTCCCGGCAACGGGTCTCCACCTGACCCACCCATGTCCAAAGTTCGTCACAGCCCACTCACGTCTTAAGTAGCTACTACCTACACCACAAGCCCACCCATGTCCAAGTGCCTCCACTGTAGCCCACCCATGACCCACGTAGCCACACCACAGCCCACCCATGTCCAAATGTCTCCACCGTAGCTCACCCACGTCCCACGTAGCCACACCATGACCCTCCCACGTCCAGTTAGCGTCAGAAGGGAGACACCACACGTGTGAGGAAATTCCGTTCCGTGAATGTCTGCATGTATGACTGTGCTTGTGTGTATGTGTGTGTTTCTATATATGCAGGTGTTCAAGGTAAATGTATGAGAAAAAAAAAATCATTCCTTAGATCTTAAAATCCGCACCTTGTTCTCTCTCAACGATCAGTTCCTGCACCTCACACACACACACACACACACACACACACACACATTCTCATTTTGCTCAGAGCTCTCCTTCATCTATCCTTCAATGCCACCTTAACTCTGTACTCCATTCACCAGTCTCTCTCTCTCTCTCTCTCTCTCTCTCTCTCTCTCTCTCTCTCTCTCTCTCTCTCTCTCTCTCTCTCTCTCTCTCTCAAACTTTCTTTTCCCCACTTTCATCATCCTCTCTACTGCCCCATATTTTACTAACCACTTGATCAGTATCCTCATTAGTCTCCCTAGACTTAGAAAAAAAAAAAAATAAAGTAACCAGCCTTCGTTAATCTCGGAACACTTAACAGTGATGGTAAACACTTGTGTTCGTAAAAGTGAGGGGCCTCAGCCGGACCTGCAAGCCTGTTGGACATACATAATAAGTTGTTGATATTCACACGGGACGCATTAATTGCCTTACGATGCTCGACACCCCACACCACTTCCTCCCACAGTCGAGGTGGCGTTCGGGGGATTATTTTTCCAGGCTAGGGTGTTAAATTTCTTTTTTTCTTCGTTCAAGTTCCCCTCATGTTCTTTCACTCTGTAAGTCGACTTTCACGTACTTCGTTCAGAGAGAGGGAGAAAAAAAATGCGCGCGCGGGCGTTTGTGTGTGTGTGTGTGTGTGTGTGTGTGTGTGTGTGTGTGTGTGTGTGTGTGTGTGTGTGTGTTAGGGAATAACTGGAATAAATCTCTACTATTCCCGCTAGATCATGGACTCACCATCTATAAAGATAAGGAATATAAGACATCACTGCTATCCTGCAGCAAACATTCTCTTCATAGAACCATCAGGTCTCGTGTCGTAATCTGTCCCTCCACACTATGGTTCACCCTTCAGACCCCAGCCACCTTCGGTCAATGGTGAGAAAGAAGACCAACACGGGGACCGAACCAAGGTACCCGCTTTCACCAGGGAAGGGACGGTAACCAACCAGCCACCTACGTGATTCTTGAGGAGGGCAACCCTGGTGATACTACTGGTTACTACTACTACTACTACTACTACTACTACTACTTATACTATTACTACTACCACTACTGCTACTACTACCTTCTGTACTACTACTACGACTATTACTACTACTACTACTACTAATACTATTACAATTACTACTACCACTACTACTACTACTACTACTACCTCCTGTACTACTACTACTACTACTACTACTATTACTACTACCACTACTGCTTCTACCACTATACTACTACCACTACTACTATTACTAATGATAATAATGATAATGATAATACAGAGATAAAGAAAAAAACACGAACGAAGGAAGATCCTAGGACAAGATTCTGGCTGCCACTGCTGGCTGAGGGAGTCAAATAATAATAATGATAATAATAAATGTAACTTAAGTAGCTATGACGGGTTCTCCACCCCTCGCAAACAGCCCTATTATCACTAGCCCCCAGCAGCCATACTTGTTTGACCAGGCTACTTTCCTTGAGCCAGACTGACTTTACTCGACCCACGGACCAGGTGCACCAACCTGAAACTGACTCTCCTCGACCCATAGACAAGGTATATACCACCCTGAAACTAACTCTACCGGACCCAATGGAGCAGATGCTTCAACCTGAAACTGACTCTACCGGACCCATCGTCTAAATTTCCTTAATTCATTTATCTTTTTTCCTTTCTCCTTTTCTTCAAGTTTCCCTTCCGGCCCTTGTCATCCATAAAACATTCGATAAAGTCCCGCATCAAAGTTTACCAGCAATAGTTAAAACAAACGCTATAGGTGGGTATGTATTTCGGAGGTCAGAAATTTGGTTGACTGGCTGTAAACAATGAGTAGCTACTGACACTCAAGCCTCAGAATGGTTACACGTACCAAGTGGTGTGCCACAAGGATCAGTCTTGGGACCGGTTCTCTTTTTCAAATATATTGATATTGCGCTGCAGAATATCAAAATTCTCGGACGATAATAAGCTAGGAAACTGAACGTCTACAGCCTCAAAATGGCATACACCAACAGATAGACTGGGTTCATAAGTGGCAAATGGAATTTTAATATCGATAAGAGCAAAGTCTTACAGATCAGTGGTACAAAACGAGATGGCAAGCTACAGTATCATTTCTCTTGAGCTACAAAAGGTAAATGTGTAAAGAGATTTACATAAAGTAATCTCGGATGACCTAAGGCCAAGTGAGCAATGAATACAAGGCGTAAGAAAAAGGAGAAAAAAAAATCAAAGACTTACAAGTAAGGGTTTTGTAAATCTAATGAAATAATTCTTATTCTGTGCAATTCACTGGTTCCTCCTCACCTTCAATTTTGTAATCAGTTTTGGTCACCCTACTTGAAAAAAGACATTAGTATGGAAGATATAGCGTCTAGCAACAAAAATGATTCCGGTGCTAAAAACCAAATCATATATAGCCTCGAAAAGACCCAATAGCGTGCTGCTGTTTGAATTCCTTTGTGTTCCTTTGTATACCTTTCTGGCACCATTCTCTTGTCTTTCCTGTTTCACTCTGTATCAATTCCCCCAGCTCTTGTCTTCCCCTTTCGTTTCCTGTATGTCTTTCCTCTCTCTCTCTCTCTCTCTCTCTCTCTCTCTCTCTCTCTCTCTCTCTCTCTCTCTCTCTCTCTCTCTCCGATTCCCATAAATGTACTTCCGCATTACATAAATTTTGTCCGCGTCCGGCCTCCGTACTTCCTGCTTCCGTCTGGAGGTACCTGCTGGTCGCTTTAATCTCTCAGGTCTTTCTATATCTATCTATCTGTCTGTCCATCAATACATTTATCTATCTATCTATATGTCTACCTGTCTGTCTATCAATCAATATATTCTTTTAAGATGTCCTCCCCTACTTACGTCTGATATCTATCCCGACTTCTGCTGTTAATTATTTTCCTGTCATTTTCCTGCTGATTCCTCCACCTCTTTCCTTCATACGCATCTTCCTCTTGAGCCTCACATATATTACCCTTCTTCACGATCCCTATCCTCTCATTCTTCCTTTCTTCTTCATATTTCAGGCCTTACACTTTCTCACATCTGCTACCGCCTTATTCCTACTTTAACCAGAGGGTTCCATCTCCTGCTGCTTACTGCTGTTGTATCCTGCTTACTGTCGCGCCCCTTCTCTTCCCCTTCAGGTCTTCCAAGACAATTCGGGTGTGGCTAAGGGCTGCATCAAGGGCTGGGTCCTCCTCCGAGGTGAGGGGTGGGCTTACAAAAAGTGCCAACCAGGGCTGCATGCTAATACTTACTGTGGTGCGGTGTCGCCAGCATCTCATTAGACACGCCCTGCTCCCTTGACAGGGGAGGTAGCACCAATGCAAGCAGAGGCGAGGAGGAGGAGGAGGAGGAGGAGGAGGAGGAGGAGGAGGGGAAGAATAAGAAGAAGGAGAAGAAGAAGAAGAAGAAGAAGAAGAAGAAGAAGAAGAAGAAGGAGAGAGAGAGAGAGAGAGAGAGAGAGAGAGAGAGAGAGAGAGAGAGAGAGAGAGAGAGAGAGAATTATCAAAGCATCATTAACTAATTCACCGATTCATAAGATCGTAGACGAATATTCACCTCCTGATCTCCTGATGATGATGAATCGCGACTCATAAATCATCGAAGCGCCATAACATCTTATATAATTACTACCATGTAATCATCTTTGTTATCATTATGATAATTCGATCATCATATCGCATATATATATATATATATATATATATATATATATATATATATATATATATATATATATATATATATATATATATGGTAACAGAGGATGCTTGAGTACTATTTACAGCTTTTGGTCTTCATAATATTCATATATACATAATTTTTCAACTCCTGAACTATCTATGCCAGGGAAGTGCAGTTTTAACTTACCTGTTGATAGGGAAACGTGGGATTGCTTTCACCCAAGAGGAAAATCACCAGTTCTACCTCCACCACCACCACCACAATCAGGTACTACCACGACTCCTACCAGAAATTGTTACTATCACCACCAGCGCTGACTACCACCACGCTAACATTATCACCACTACCACCACCTTTATCACCACCACCACCACGAGTGCCAGTGCCACCGACATTACAACCACAACTGCTTCCTTCCTTCACCACCTCAAACAACAGCACAACTACCACAAACACCGTAACCAACAACGCCATTTCAACCACCAACAGAGCCACCACCACCAACACAGCCAACACTCCTTACCACTTCTCCTCCTCCACTTGTTCTCTCCACCGACCTCCACCCCCTCGCCACCACCTCCCACCCTCTCCCTAACTCCTCACCACAACAGATAGAGTCATTTTCTACCCCTTCCCTCTCCCACCATCCCTCCAACCCCCCCCCCCCCTCCAACCACTACCCCTTCCACCAACCCTTGCCTTCACAACCCGGTTAGTACGGACATCTGCAGCGTGTCGCAGGCGTCCTCCCGTTACAACGGTGTATACCGTTGGCAATCGAGAAGACCACAAAACAGACACAACAGAGGTGTTAAATGTATTCACAGATTCTCTCTCTCTCTCTCTCTCTCTCTCTCTCTCTCTCTCTCTCTCTCTCTCTCTCTCTCTCTCTCTCTCGCTATCTATTTATCTATATCTATACCTATCTATCTATCCATCTATATATATATATATATATATATATATATATATATATATATATATATATATATATATATATATATATATATATATATATATGTTTGTATGTGTGTGTGTGTGTGTGTGTGTGTGTGTGTGTGTGTGTGTGTGTGTGTGTGTGTCGTTCCTTCACTCTGACAAGTGATGTCTGTGGCGCGGGATCATGACGAGGGGATTCCACATGACTGAAGTCAGTAATGAAGGCAGTAATGAAGGCTTCATTCCCTCTAAATGAAGGAGAAAATGAAGGCTTTGTTCCCTGAGGACGTGAGCGACAGACTTGTTTGGTTATTGTTAAGGGTGTGACGGTGTTTGTGTGCGTATGTGTGTGACGGCTGTGACGTGTGTTACGGGCGTGACAATGTCAGACTACAATAAACCTCGTGTCCATCGCCTCTATTGAGTTCATTAACATCATCATCATTAACTAAAGGTGTGTGTTTGTGTGTGTGAGTGTGTGTGTGTGTGTGTGTGTGTGTGTGTGTGTGTGTGTGTGTGTGTGTGTGTGTGTGTGTGTGTGTGTGTGTGTGTGTGTGTGTGTGTGTGTGTGTGTGTGTGTGTGTCCAAATACATACACAGCACACACTATGCTTATGTGTATATGTGCATATTTCCATGCAAGTTGGAATGCCTGTGTTTGTATGCTAATGCGTTCATTTCCATGCAAGGACTTGAGAGTATGGACCTGTGTTACGTGTGTGTTCATACATGAAGTATGGCTATGTATTCATGAAGCGAAACAACGTTTGTATACGTGCGTATTAAGTCCAACTTTATGCAGATTAGCATACAGGTGTTATTACTTCCATTATGATATTCCCATAACACTAAATAACATTTGACGAAAAAGATTTTTTTTTAAAAAAACTGAACTGCCTTTGACGCTGGTCAGATGATTTTGTTTATCCGAGATCTGGTTCACTAACAATCTAATTGGCTCTTCGCATGATTTTCTGATTACCCTATTAGTCTAGACTGTCATCATCAACCTAACCGGGAATACGGCTAAGTATATCGCAGAAGATGGATATGCTGCCTGTGATAAGAAAATGATAATAGGTTCACCGATGTTTAAGCTGGTGTTGGTTACGGAAAGCTTTAGCTGATGATGAAAGCGGAGAAAGAAAGGCTCCATAAGTGGACTGGTGATGATTAAAAGGATAGATATGATGATGAATGGTGATAGGATGATAGGCGCTCAAAAGAGATGGATGGAAATGGTAAGACATGGAGAAAACGATGATCAAAACGCATAACTGGCAATGATAATGATATAGTACATCCATTCACTACAAGATAGAGATGTATCCATTCACTACAAGATAGAGATGTAGACACCCTAAAGCTACGAAGGAGAGAGTAGCACAGTCTCACACTACAGTAGAAGGAAATACACTCACACTACAATCACGCTTTAAGAAAGAGCTCACACTACAAGACGCTCTCGCACTATAAAACAAAGAACGATAGGGGTCTGTATGGTCTCACTTTAAACACAGGATAAAGACGCTCACGCATGCCGCTGCTACGTGCGTCTGGCCACACAAGTGTGTGTAATGATAAGGACACGATAAAATCCACGGCAGCACGAACGCCCCTGGATTCTGGCGAGCAAGATACTATGTTGCCTGAGGTCAGCATAACATACAACTTTACATTCATTCATATGTACGACTCTCTCAACCAGTATCAATCATACTTTTTTTTCTGTAACTGCTTTTACAACGATACTTTTTGCAGCTCTGGGTCTCTTAGCATGTAGAGTTATCCAATACTCAACATTGTCCTCATGTTTAGAGGCTATACTCTATCAACCAGTTTTATGCTTCGTTTGCAACGGGAAACATCTGATGTTTAACTCTCATTACATAGATATCAGCGCAGGATGAGGCTCTAACTTCGCCTCACGAATCATTCAGTGTTTAACGTCACATGAAGAAATCACCATCCAATCAGCACAGAATGACTAAAGAATTATTACCTTTAGATCAACGGATGAAGACATAACACACATATAGATCTTAGGTATTCTTGGAATAAATTCAGAATATCAGCATCCATCCATCTCAAAGCCACTTGTCGAAGGCGACAAGAGAACACCTAACACGCCTAAAAGAGACATCAAAGAGGAGATTGATTGATCTGGATTCCGACAGAATGGAATATTCTTCGATATACATGTTCCATCGATGAACGACGGCGACTGGTGGGAGGAAGGTTTAGAATATACAAGAACAGGATCGTATTAAAGGTCTTTGGGGAACAGTATATGGAATCTTCAGGGGATATTGTAGCCCTCTCCCTGGAAATCTTCAGGGTTCTCGCTTTCTTTCTAGTGTCCTCAAGAATTTTGTCTCTTTCTCTAGGACTCCTAAGGATTCTTGACTCTTTCCATGGGATCTTTAAGAGTGACGTCCCCTCCCTGGAACTTCAAAGGATTTTGCGCTCTTCCCTGGGATTTCTGACGGCTTTGTGACTTCTAGTTCATTTTCTAGGGCTCCTGAGGGGCTCTATCCCTTTCTCTTGGACCCTGAAGGCTCTTGCTCTCTCTCTCTCTTGGTCTTGGGTGTCCTAAAAGCTCTGGTACTTTTTCTTAAACTCCTGAATTCGAACCCTTTCTTTTGGACTGTTGAGGCCTCTAACTTCTTTCCTTGGACTCATGAGGACTCTAGCCCTTTCTCTTGGACTCTTCAGTGCTCTAGCCCTTTGTCTTTGACTCTTCAGTGCTCTAGCCCTTTGTCTTGGACTCTTCAGTGCTCTAGCCCTTTGTCTTGGACTCCTAAGGCCTCTATCCCTATCCCTGAGAAATCACATGGACTCTGGCTCTTTCTCTATGATTCCTGAGGTCTCTGGTCAATTCCCTTGTGACCTTCCAGGTTTCTGGACGTTTCTCTGGAACTCTTCGAGGGTTTGTCGTTCTTTCCCTTGAACGCTCGAGGTATGTGGACCCCTTTCCCCTGGGTCTCCTGAGCTCTCTAACTCGATCCCTCGAAGTCTCATCCTAACTCCATCAATCTTCTGGAATCCAAGCACATCTGGGTGGCCCTTGGCAGACCGTCTTGTCTTCGTGGCTCTTGCATCTCGGCGACGTTGACTCGATGCCGGCGCCGTAATGGTCGAGCAAGAAGGGGGTTGGGGGGGATCTCTCAGCCTCAGAAAATCAGCGGATAACAGCGGCGAGCCCTCCCTCGGGGCCTCAACAGCTGAGACTACCCAAATATAGGAGTGTAATTTTCCCCAGCCAAAACTCACTTCCATGGCGGCCCCGGTCCTTAGCCCAGCGTTGCAAATTACAAATGGCCGCACGGCGTATAGCTTTTCCTTATTGTCGGTATCATATCAACTGAAGACTTGTTTTTTCTTCTTTATCTTACGCCTCTACGAGCAGCTGAGATAAAGGAAGAGGTGGGCCATCATCGCGTGTTCACGAAAATGCGGTGTAATTAGACGTGCTGAGCTGAGAGAGTTAGGACGAGTCGGTCGGACATTAGTAACGCTTCAGCTGGCCCAAGCGGTATAGTGGCGGTGCACGAGTTGTATTGGTCCGGAAAACATGGCCATACCCATCATAGACCCGTATGGCCGATCTCCACCCGTCTACCGATGCGACTCTCGGCCCTCTTGGTCCATTGGGGCTCTCTTCAGCATCGTCTTGCCCCGCGTCTTCAATTGTATTGTCTCGCTCCGGAACACAATATGGCTGACACAGCTTAATACTCGCCACTAACATTCCGAGCTTCTTTTCCATTATAGTAAGTGACTGATTAAAATACACACTGAGGATTCCCTAAGGGTCTTGTGCCAGGCGTATTAATTTCTACCGTATTTCATGTACCAAAATACGCGTGAAATATCAACGCTGGTGATGGTCCTTCTCACCTTAAGGTTCCAATGCTATTGCGTTTCTTTAAGTCGCCGTCTGTTTACGTAGTCTCTATCTACAATTCTCGCTGGTTTCTTTCCGCCTATGTTCATTGGTAGGTTAAAGAACCTAACAACAACTTAAGACTGACTGACTCAATCACTTCAAATGCACTTTCGACCTCAATGCCGGGGAGTCTTTCTGGCAGGGAGTCGGCTGAAGGAAATGACTTCTATTTCAGAAGGTAAGTCATGACTCTCTTAAATAAGAATTGGTATCCCGCCAGAAGATATTCATAGTGGATTTCCATGTAAGATTTTCGTCAATATTAGATTTTCTGACAGGGATTTATTCTCTGATTTATGAAGAAATTGATTTCGGGTACGATTTCCTTTCTTTTCTTTCATATCAAGCTTTGCCTCAAGTTTTCTGCCATGGGTTTATTCCTTGATGTATGAAAAAAGGAATTTCAGATTTTTTCGATTTATTCTCTAATTTGGGTGTGGATTTGTTTCTTTATGTATGAAGAACGTGATTTCAGGAAAGATTTCTTTTTTTTTCTTACTTTCCATATTTTCTCTTGAGATTTATACCACTACCGTAGCAAGAAGATTTACTTTCTCTTTCCTGTAGTTGCTAGCTGCAGGAACACATATATCACTCCTTTAGCAAAAGGGTTCAGCTTCACTTTCCTATAATTTCAGATCAACATATATAATTCTTGTAGCACCAGGATCCACACATATGTCACTGCTGCAGCTGTAGAATCTACTTTTGCTTTCCCTGTAGCTTTACGATCCAGATATATCACTCCCGCATCTATAGGATCCACAAAACATCGCTCTTGTAGCTGCAGGGTCCACGTATCTTAGTTCCAGTATCAGTTTTATACAAAATGAAACGTATGACGACAAGAAAAACGGGCATAATAAAAAAAGATGGTGTGGATACATTCACACGACAACAGCAGCCAATATATTGTAAGCTAAATCGGGCTGTAACGAATTGGTGTCTGGTGTATTTTCAGTAGTTTTTTGTATCTCTTGACTTTAATTTCCTTATATCACTTTCCTGACCAGATGACTGGTTTTTAAAGTGAGCAGTTATCTTGTCATTTGAACAATATATTTACAAGAAAAACTGCAGCTAACGTACACACACACACACACACACACACACACACACACACACACACACACACATATATATATATATATATATATATATATATATATATATATATATATATATATATATATATATATATATATATATATATCTGTGTGTGTATTTTTCTATCAAAGTTTCAAATGGCTTGTATCGCCGAATCATATCGTTGTAGAAAACACTTCATAAAACAACTTAATCACGACAATTGCTTGTATTAACCATCAGATCCTGATACAAATGTTTTTTTAGGCAAACTTTATTCAACGTACAAAGTTAGGTGACCTAAATTCCGTATTACAAATGCAGTCTTCGTTTCATTCCTCTTGTTGTTGAATTGTGCTGAAAATAACTACTTTCCAGGTGAAAATCAATCACACACAGACATACAGGCACAAAGAAAAGTTTGGTCTCCTACCTATATATGTGTGTTGATGATGCCAGATTAATAAGGAAAGTAAGAAAAAAAAAGCAATGAGGATTGCATCGACCTACAAGGGATCCTGGACAAATTTCAAAGTTGGTTCAAGACTTGGTTGATGAAAATTACTCCAAAGTAAATGCAAGGTAATGAGGATTAGATTCGGTGAAAGAAGGCTTCGATTTAAAAATCATCTACTAGGAAATAAGTTGCAAGAATCTGTGTGTAAGAGGGACTTGGGAGTTGACATCATCCCTAAACCATGACCAGAATCTCACTATTACAGGAGAACAGTCAAGGAAACAAACTATCAGCTGGCAAATATCAAAAAGCATTCACGTCTAACGGATACGGAGATATCCAAAAAGCTGTTCTCATCCAATATTACGCCAAACTAGAATATGCTTCTCAAGTTCGGTCACCGCACTTGAAGGAGCACTAGGAACTAACAAAGATAGGATCCATACGAGGGAAACAAAACTGAAGAGAGCTGAGTTACAGGGCTAGATTAGAAGCCTTTACATTAGCCCTCCATGGAAAAGAGAAGAGGAATGGAGACGTGACCACAACTTTTAAGATCTTAAAACAGTTTGGTGGATTCAATGCTGAAGTTCTTCGAAAGATGCAAGGGTGCAGCAACCAGAGGCTACAGCATGAAATTAAGCAAGAGACTTGTTAAAATAGATGTTAATAAGTACCTATGTGGTGTAATAGTGATGGATGAATGGAATAAATTGAATGGTGAGGCAGTGAATGTGGACAACGTAAAAAGTTTAAAAAGTTGTATGACAGCAGGGAATGCTCAAGAGATGGGACCCATGAGTGTAGAACTCCCTCCCTAAACAGTAAAATTAGATGAAAATAAACAATTACACACACACACACACACACACACACACACACACACACACACACACACACATTCTCTCAAGTAGACACCCACAAACAAAACTCGCCCACAAATATAATAACACTATATAACTTTCAGGTTCGAAGACCCTCCAGAGTTTTGAGAACTTGGCCGGGTCGTATTTACTCATGCTGCCTGTACTTACTCAGGTGGTGAGTAGGTGGGGGGAGGAGAGGAGGGCAGGTCACAGCCACTCAGGGTAGAGGAGTCGGACTGGTGGGTAAAAACTTGCCCCTTGCCCACATTTGCTTAGTATGAAGCGAAAAGAAGTTTCTGTGTTACTCGTGATTATTAATATCATACCTTCCCTCATCCACCTCTCTCTCTCTCTCTCTCTCTCTCTCTCTCTCTCTCTCTCTCTCTCTCTCTCTCTCTCTCTCTCTCTCTCTCAGGTACTCGTAAGCAGGTGTACTCTTTCACTTTCTCTCTACTAATTCTACGATCTTCGACTCCAGGCGGCTTATGTCTTCATTCCTCCTCCGGACGCAGTGCTGCAAAGGGAGGGGTAGTGATGCACTGGTGGTGAGGGAGTGGTGGTGATGTGCTGGTGGTGAGGGAATGGTGGTGATGTACTGGTGGGTGAGGGAATGGTGGTGATGTGCTGGTGGTGAGGGAGTTGTGGGATGCACCCAGGACCTCTGCCCCCTCAGCCTCCCTATGGTTTCAGGACAGAAGGATGCATCTACTGCCACGTCCACTCCCACGGGTTTTAAGAAGAGTTGATGGCAACAGATGCTGTGGGACGCCAGAGTAAATGTATGGGTATGGGTGATGGGTGTATGAGATGAGAAACTTAGGGATGACAGCATTTGTGAACGTTAACTAGAAAGTTGCCCTGAGTTAGTCTCACCCTTCGTCATAACACACACACACACACACACACACACACACACACACACACACACACACACACGAGACATACATGGAACTGGTATTAATCTCTTGTAATCATCTGTTTCTAATTACCTATTTGTCTGTGCTGTTTGAGAATGAGAGTTCTACACTCACCACAAACTTCTGTATGCTGTTTATATTCAGAATTTCATTATTCAACTTATTCCACTCATCCAATAAACTCATGCTGTAAAAGTAAGACTCTTGAGAACGACCTTTGAGTATGAATAATTGGCCTTTGACCTGACCCTTAAGAAAGGTCAGATCGGAGGACAAGCCATGACATTCAAGGAATCTTACCTCTGTGCTCAAGGGTCGTAACCATCGTCCTCAAGGGTGGTAACCGTCGTGCCCAAGAGTCGTACCGTCGTGCTCAAGGGTCGTACTGTCGCGTTCAACGTCGTATCGTCAGGCATGCAATATAAAAACCCCATCATATTACGCCACACGCCAATCTGACACCATACCGAGCCACACCACACGGTACTAAACACAACCGACCGAAGATCGCCACACACACCACACCACAAAATTAGCTGCACCACCACAAAACACACCAGACCCATTAGACGGGATGACTTGTACACTGTACCACACATACCCTGCACCTTCTGTACCACTCTGTACCACAGTGTAATACTCGCCAGTTGTAAAACACAAGTACACACACAAACACACACACGAAAGGGACATTCTCCCATCCACGCTTAAACCACCGTCACACACACACACACACACACACACACACACACCACACACACACACACGCACACACTACACACACACACACACACACACACACACACACCACACACACACACACACCCACACACACTACACACACACACACACACACACCAGCTGCAACGAGCCAGAAGGAAAATCACAAAAACGTTGAGTGTCGGGCCGCTAGTGGGCCATGATGAAGACATTAGAAGCGAGGTGCCCGGGGCGGGACACGCCTGGCCCACCCGGCCTTCACCAACACACACGCCACCACCACCACCACCACAAACCACGACACTCCTCCTTTACGACGACGACCACCACCATCACTGCTGCTGTTGGGGAGGCAAGACG
Source organism: Panulirus ornatus (assembly GCF_036320965.1). Lineage (NCBI taxonomy): Eukaryota > Metazoa > Arthropoda > Malacostraca > Decapoda > Palinuridae > Panulirus > Panulirus ornatus. Next base: position 15,895,700 of record NC_092275.1, read on the forward strand.
TCAGAGTAGGGTAGGAAGAGGACGAGGAGAGAATGGGGTAAGAATGAGGCATGAGGGAAGGTGTGTGGCTCTCTTATACCAACGCTTGGCTACTACTCACATCCAACTCAACGATTGCTTCTCACAGAGGTGGGGGATAGTACTGGCCCAGAGGGCGGGGGGGATAGAGGGTAAGGATAGCTACCTACTTACCTACCTACGCGTACCTGCCATGAGATGTTTGCCTGAGGCGTATCTAACGCGTCACTGAAAACGAAGGGAGAAAACATACGGCATCTTCGCCACCTAACCACCACATCTGCTCCCTCCTCTACCACAACAGACGACGATGGAACCACAACTCGAGGGCTGGAGGGAGGATGCTGTGTGATGAACCACGAGCAGGAATTACTATACGGACGAGAGATGAGATACGGAAAGGAACACGAAAGTAGAGGCAGTCCTAATCTGATGGCGGTGGCGGTGGGTGTCTGATTTAGATGTCTGCCACAAAAAAAAAAGCATCTAGTTTCTTGGACATCTCCTGGGAGGTTTCTTGTAAGAAAGACACCACGGCTCCGGGGAAGGTCTCAAGACTCCATTAAGAACGGGAGATGGAGAGATAGAGATGAAGAAACAAGATTACAAAAAAAAGGGTGGGAAAACGAGAGATAAATTGCTTAATAACCTCAGCTTGCGATCTTAGTGAAGCGACATTTGTACGTTCATTTTGAAATTGCTATCTAAAATCTCTTGTCAACATCACTTAAGAGATCTGGATGGTAATCAGCAAATGTAATTAAAAACTTCAATTTGTTCGTTTGTTTTTGTAAGTTGCTACTGAGCTACGACAGTTTATCTAACACTGTGTCCTTGTAAGAGGTGTTTAAAAGCACAATTTATCCATTTGTGTCTATTGTGAACATCCTGACACCCCTGGTTAGGCAAGAATATCAAAGGGTAGTAGTTTATATATCATTATAAATGCTATAATAACGTCAGATATTAGTTGTCTCTTTTCTTAATTAAGTATTGGCTTCAGACCCAGTGCACAAATTTAGATTCTGGCATGTAAAATTTCATATTCACTAATTTGTAGCTTCCTTTTTTTGTTCTTGTGGTAACTATAATTATCAGTTACTATCTTCCCACATACGTCATCAGTTAACACACACACACACACACACACACACGCACACACACACACTGGTTTTCTAATATATTTTCTTTCCATTTTCAGGTGAGTTGTACCGCTCTGTTGATGAAGCTATGTTCTTTGGAAAGAATTATGACACTGGATCTCATCAGGTGGGAGGGAAGGTAGGTAGATACATATGAGGTAGGTAGATAGACAGGTGCGTTGGCAGATTGCTTAGTAGGTGTGTTGGTAGATGAATACAAGAGTGGAGAGAGAGAGAGAGAGAGAGAGAGAGAGAGAGAGAGAGAGAGAGAGAGAGAGAGAGAGAGAGAGAGAGAGAGAGAGAGAGAGACTCCACTGTATCTCAAACACACAATATTGATACAGAAGGCAAGAAATATACAGAAATAATTCAGCACGACGGAGAAGAAAAATAGTGTACTCAGTAACGCAAAAAAAAAAAGTAAAAGAAAAAGAAAAAGACGAAAATGTTTTATCATACACCTCCAGGCGAGGACCGCTTGAGGAGATGAAAGACGCAAATATTATACATTATTCATTCAGGATTATACACTTAGTGGGGGTAAAGAAGGAAAAAAACAAACATTAACTCTAACAATATAGAGGAAAATTATATCTTGTTCGTATCTTAAAAGATAAAGAATTGCCTTCTCTTAGTTCCCAGCATGAAAATATGCTTTGCTAAAGCAGAGAGAAGCAAATATATATATATATATATATATATATATATATATATATATATATATATATATATATATATATATATATATATATATATTCTCTTTTACTATAATTGTCTTAGTGGATTCTTTACCTATAGGTGAAATTATACATCGATTGTTTGCCCAGTCTCTTAGAATGGCATAAATATAGGCGAATTGCTTTTCAAAAATATGAAGGAATATCCTTTGATGCGATTTTCGTTTTGAGTCATGGACAGGTGCATCACTGTTAAGTGGTCATCCCACTGAGCATGATGGTACGATTCTTTAGCAACTCATTACGACTGTTGAGCACGACAGTACGACCTTTACGCACGACCTTTGGTACGATGGACTGACCTTCCTCGACCCTTACCTTTACACCCATGGGTTGTAAGGTCGTGCTTAAGGCTCGTACCGTCGTGCTTGAGGGTCGTACCTTCGTGCTCAGGCTCGACCATTCTTGCTCAAGGGTCGTAACGTCGTACTCAAGAGGCTGAACACGACTCCACAGGACAATGCAACTCTCCCATGAATTGTATTCCACATTTATTCTCACACAACACGTACAGGAAAAGACAGTAATTGTTTGATGAACATTTCGCTTTTTATTTATAGATCATTTTTTAGAAAGGTTCGAATTCGGTAACATTCAGATTTACTGATATCTGGCCAGTGTGTAAAAATGAACTATTCTTGGAAAAACTTGGCTGGGGAGACGTGTGATACATGTGGTCAACTTATCTTCAGACTGACTCGTGAAAGAGTCTGAAGTTAATTGCTTTTATCAAGGAAACTTAATTAAAATATTCATATCTAATATGATTTTTTTGTAAGACATTTCTGTCATATTTATTCTTCCTTATCTTAACCTTTATCGATCTCTATTTTAGACTATTACTACAACTACTATTAATACTAATTGTTATTGTTATTAGTATCATGATCATTGTTATAATTATCTTTATCATGATTATTAGTTATACTGTAATTACTATCATTATTAGTATTTCTGTTGTCATTACCACCATTATTAGTATTAATCATTATGATTTTCTGTTTGTTCCCTGGTAGCAGCTCTTCACCACAGTACCCTCCCTGTCAAGATCACTCAGTCCACTACCACTAGGAAACACGTACCACTGTCACTAAAGACATACGAGAGTAGTAAAAGAGTTCAGACACTCCCGTTCCCACAGAGAGAGAAATGGTCATCCCAACTTTTGAGAGAGAGAGAGAGAGAGAGAGAGAGAGAGAGAGAGAGAGAGAGAGAGAGAGAGAGAGAGAGAGAGAGAGAGAGAGAGAATGTCCAAAACAAACTAACTTTAACAGCGGATGATATTGTTCGACTCTAACTTTTTGACGGCGGGGGGACAAATGTTTGTTGTAACTTTAACAAAGTGACGAAAAAATAAAGATCCATTTTTCTCCCCCTTCTGGTTTAAGTGAGAGAAGTTTACAAACACGAAGTGACGGGAGGGCCAGCTGTATTTGGCCTGTGTTGACGAGGTAATGATGCTATGATATTACTCAGCAAAGGTGTTGATTTGTGGGAGACTGAAACATGTTTCGAATGGGTTTCAGACTTGATACTTAGAGAAACTTCCGCTTTTCCGATCTTTCCTTGGATAGTTGGGAGGGGACAGAGGCTGGTTACCCCCACGCATTCTACTCGATCCTCTCCCCACTACAAGGATTTCCCCTTCCCCAGATAACACTTCAAGAGTCTATTCTTCCCTAGATACCTCCTCCAACGGCCTTTCTCCCCTAGAAACACCCTCAAAGAGCCTTCTCTCTCCCCAGACACAACTTTCCAGCGCCTTCCTTCCTTCAGATAACATCCTACAAGAGCTTCTCCTCCTGCTTTACACCCCCTACAATATCTCCTCCTCTCGAGACATCCCTTCCCCCTATCCCCCTGCGTCGTCCAGCGTTTCTTCTCCCCTAGACGCCCCCTCCTCTCTCCCCCAGACACCCCGCAAATTCCCCCGATAGTGTCCAGCGTTGGTGTATCTCCCTCCCGGGGGATGGTGTCTGGCGGACCACAAGCGAAAAATTCTATTTTCTGAGACTTTTTTGACAAGGAAGATAATCTCCAACATTCCGTCTCCCTCTCCATCAATTTGTGTGTGAGTGTGTGTGTGTGTGTGTGTGTGTGTGTGTGTGTGTGTGTGTGTGTGTTTCCATCTACCTGTATCTCACATCAAAACGTCCTAAACTCTTCTTTATCATCTTACTTTCAAATCCTCATGACCTAACTTCCTTCACGTTGCTTCAACCTCTCCTTTCTTCACCTTCTCGTCCTGTTCCTCTTCCTTTCTATTACCACTCCATGCCCCCCCCCCCCCCCTCCCTCAGCTTCATCCTGTCGACGTGAAGAAGCTTGTAAACTGGCCTCAGGGACGCGCCACACGTTGCTGGGGGACAACCCAGTATTTTTCACCGTCGGTGGGGCGTCTGATATGTCGGAAATTTACAGTGACTCGGTGACAAACGTCGCGCGGGACCTGATACCAGACGATCTTTATGGTCCGCACGCACGTAACTCAACTGATAACCGATTCACAGCAGTGATGGAGGTTAGAGTCTCTCTCTCTCTCTCTCTCTCTCTCTCTCTCTCTCTCTCTCTCTCTCTCTCTCTCTCTCTCTCTCTCTCTCTCGGTGTGAGCGCTACGCACTAGCCCTTCCTCATGGCAAAAATCTTGTCAGGAGTTGTCCTTGTGTGAGAATGAAATCTCTCTCTCTCTCTCTCTCTCTCTCTCTCTCTCTCTCTCTCTCTCTCTCTCTCTCTCTCTCTCTCAGCGTCGTACATACTTCTCTCCATTTCTTCCTCCTAACATCTCATGAAAGCCAATACAAAACACACAGTCAAACGCTCGTCTAACGAAAGAAAAAAAGGAAACAAAGTCAACTTCAAAAGCACGGAGCGCAATGAAGCCAAAATTGCAGAGTAAGATATTAAATGATGCAATCTCCTGGCCGGCTATCGTTGATATCATCTGGGGATATCGTGTTTATATATCTTCATGCACACAGGGTCCGTCCAGTGTTTAGAACAAGGTCTTGCGGACTTCAGAATCATTATTTTATATCTCCTGATCTTTGCCCGTGATACAAGGTTCACTGAGTGTTCTGAAAATGCTCCTTTAATGCGACGAAACATGTTATTAAACCTCTTTATACGTAGCTTGCTCTGAGCGTCCCAAACTGGCTCCTAAGAACTTGGAAAATATTGCTTTTTTGTCTCATTATACATGGGGTTTAGTGAGCTCCTCGAACGGACTCCTATTGAAGCCTGAGAGGGTTCAATGTGCACTTCGAACAGGCTCATTCAGAGGCTTCGAAGGGTTTAGCGGTGTTTCTCATGTTGGTTCCTTTTTGAAACCTCGTGGAGTTTAGTCAACGCCTTGAAAAGAGGTACTTTAGAAGCTTCGGATCTGTATAAGTTTCGATGCAGAGGGTTCTGACGAGTACTTCGACGAAACTCAACATGAAACAGATGGCCCTGACTCTGACGAACCACCAATGGCAACTTTGTTGTTAAAGAGGAGACTGTCATTGCTGGGACTGATGGAGAGATGAACGCTGACACGGTTGAAAAAGTTGCTCAAACATCCTGAAAGATGATCGCAAGTGGCGGGATTACAGTGACTTAGGAGACTGAGACTATATCTATAGCAGGATCAACGGGTGGCTGAAGTGGAGACGGACAGACAAGGTCTCAGCCGACGGGTGAAGGTGTCATTAGAATGGGGACTGAGATGGCGAAGTATGGTTGGGATCTTCTTGTGGGTTGCGATGGCGAAGTACGGTAGGGAGTGAGGTGGCGAATTATGAGTGAGGGATGAGATAGTAAAATATGAGAGTAAGGATGGCAGAGACAAAATGCTGCAGATGATGAAGTAATCAGGTATGACAAGGGTTAAGATGTCTTAATGTGGTATGATCAGAGAGGACATCAATTCTCGCTTCGTGACTTTTCATTTTGTTCGGGTCGGTAGATCACACGGGGGTGATTATGTGTTTATGCGTCCGGGTAGAGAGGGAGAGAGGCAGAAGCGATCTGCACGTCTGAGCTGTATTAGTCGAGGAACCACCCACTTCATCAACTGGCCTTTCCTCCCGCATCCGGCCCGGTGCTGGAATCGCCACTAGACGGGAAAAGAGACCCCCTAAAAATCTGGAACTGGCCCTCAAGCGCCCAGCATCTGGGCGAGAGGGAGTAGAACCGGTGTTTAGACACAGCCAGAGATCGCGAGATAAGGACATAATCACATGCATTAGCCCACAGCACAAGAAACTGACTGGGAGTACCACGCTCGCGACGATCTCTCTCTACACTCACCCCCTCAGGGAAGTGTTCCTCTGTTATCTACCTATCTTGTGATCTTGTATCATCCCAGACGTAGGCTCCCGAACCAACTCCATCCTCAGATCCTGAATCACCTGCAAGCTCTTATTACCTCCATTTAAGATCTCAAAACACATCTGATATCTTGAATCCTCCTCTTTTTTAAGGTCTTAAATCACTGCGAAGTACCAGAATCATCTTGAATTATAGGAGGACCACGATGCTGAACCAACTCCAGCTGAGGATTATTGATGACCTGTTGCTGCCGCGGAACATTTATAAAATCTTAGATCAACTTTATATACGTTTCTGAATTAGTTCAGAGATTCAGCTACCTGCCAGATCATGAATCACTTTCAGATTCAGACCCGGAGTCACCTCTGTCTCTGAACACTGAAACCCTTTATCATTCCGACATAACAACATGAAACACAAACTTTATACTCTGAATGTATTTTTACAGCCTGAAACTCAATACCCAATACACTGTATCGCCTGAATTACAACTCACTTTTAAGTTAAAGTCCTGGCTGAAATCTAAAATAAGCTTTCATAAACAGGTCTTATTTCCTATCCAAGAACTTGAAAGACTCTTACTATGTTGTCCCAAACACTTTCGTCTATCATCAGATGTAGAGTTTCTTACATACGAAAATGCAAGTCAATAAGGTTCCCTTATTTCCCATCTATCATCACTATCCATTATCTATCTATCTACCTACCCCTGACGATGGGGAAGGAGAAGCATACAATCATCACCTGTACCAGTTAACTCAAGAAAAAAGTTTAAGCCTTTAGTGTTGTGTAAATGTTCTTTTATTGTCCCCACCGTCACCACTTCCTCAAGACTATCTGACAGTCCCCCATCTTCGATCCCCTCCTGGAGGGAGGTAGAGAGAGGGACGAAGGGTATCGTATCGTCTTCCTCACCCGCTATCACCTTCCTCTTCATGAACAAGATAGAGGGAGGAGGTGTGTACTCTCCCTTTATCAATATTCACCTTTCTCCCTCCACTCCATAGAGGGTGAGAGGTGGATAAGCTTATCACCACTTTCATCCTCCACCTTTATCTACCCTCCCTTGTATGAAGAGGATGGGAGAAGTAGAAGTAAGGGAGGAAGGATGAACCTCTTCGTCACTACTACTCATCTCCCTCCCTAGGCGAAGGAAGGGAGAGAAACCGCCGCGGTCTATCACTCCCAGAGGACCTCTCCTGGTGGTGGCTCGCGTCGCTTGCCTACTCGTAAACCAAGACTAGCTCGGCCACCCCCGCCCAAGACACGTCCTCAGTACCCTGCAGTACAGGACCGTCCCTCCCAGCCTGCCTCACACACGCCCACCATACTGGGATATGAAAAAGGATATTGCTTTAGCTGTGGGATGTTAGTTTCCAGTACCTTACCCCCCTCCCTCTGCCCTTTGTGGGTCCCACCTATGCCCACTTTAGGGAGCGAGGGAGATGAGACTTGGTGTCTACTGCAGTGGAGTGATGAGATGAAGGGCAGGGAGGCTGGAACTAGTGCTTATTTTTATAGCATCAGTATGTGATGCTGAACACACAGGAAGACAGTAGCAGTCACACACACACACACACACACACACACACACACACACATGTGCGTATGTATCCACGTGCGCACGTACCGTTTGATTTTGTCTATGTATGTACGAGCGTGCAATATGTTTCTATCAATATTCACTGGTCAGCTAATTCATATGATCCTCTAAACTACCTCTTAACATCCTAACACGTAACGAATCTCTTCCTTAAGATCGTATCGGGGCATCATAACGTTGGGATGTAACCATTTCATTCTATTATAAAAAAAAAAGAAAAATAGAAAGCGCAGCGGAGCGCGCGCTCTTCCTCCTTCTGGTCAGATCTGATAAAGCCAGGGGCCGTAAAGAGTAGAAGAGCTATCTCGCATGCAACGTTACTGGAAGTTTCGGGGTACTTGATCAAGGTTTCATAGCACCTTCGTGGCCCTCACACCGTCTTACGCCGCAGATCTCATTCCGGGACCGGATTAGAGAGGCCGAGAACGTGGTCCGGGCCTTCATTATACTCTGGAACTAGGCGGCTGCCGACCTCCTCACCGGAGGGCCGTCTGAGCGTGTGGGGTCTGGGACCAGGACGACGCCCTAATCTTACCGAGGTTTGTGCTGGGGAGGTCTTGTGGCCAGGCTGACACCCCTCCCTCAGCTTGTCCAGCAGCTCCTTCAGCTGGGGATCTGGAACCAAGCTGATGCCTACGCTTTTCATAACCTGTGTTCGTTGTGGTCTGGAATCAGGCCAATGGCCCACTTTTTCTTCTTCTTGTGGTCTGAAATCAGGCCGAAGGCCCACTTTTCTTCTTTTTGTGGTCTGAAATCAGGCTGAAGCCCACTTTTTCTTCGTTTTAGTATAGAACCAGACCAATGCTCCATAGTTTTATAGGATCTGTTTCCTCGAGTATGAAGCGATGAGATGCTCCAGACTTCGTAGCTTCTGTTTCTTGTACTTTGGAATTAGCCTACACCCTAGTGATTTAAAGTTTTGTGTCATGTGTCTCTGGCATCTTGTTCGCGCACGCCACCTCTCTTTCCTAGTTCCCTCTAGGCTTCCAACAAAGCAGATTGTTCCATTAACAGATAACTACTATATGAGTGTGTGTGTGTGTGTGTGTGTGTGTGTGTGTGTGTGTGTGTGTGTGTGTGTGTGTGTAATTCTATTTTATGGTATGACATCACTGGAGAGCAGCGTTGTGATAATACCCTACGATTATTGAAGACATTGATACCAAAAGTGAACTGGACGGACCGACAGCTCAGCGACACTGTCCCCCACTGTAGCAGAAGTGTTGCGGCGGCAGTGGTAGTGACCTCGGCGATGTTGAAACTCCCAGTTTCCTCAGTGGTGGACGTCACTTCCGGTGGCCTCCACGAGGACAGCCCTACCGCCAACAAACTCACAACACCATCAGGTAGCAAGTAACATTAACAATCCAGCAATTAACAAAGACAATCTTACGGGTGACAAGAACTGGCCAACAGGAAACATAGAAAGTTCTACAGGTAACAGGGTCAATACCACTGTAAAAATCTAAAGGTACAAGCCAATCCAAAGAGTAATCCTGTGTCCATATCATACCAAAGGTAGATGTACAGAGGATAACAAGAGCGAAACCTGCAAACTACTGTGAGACTAGTTCTATGGGTATAGCACATCAAAGATAGCTGTAGAGGCTACAAGATGATGCGCACTGGCCACAACATCACAGAAGAATAATAGGAATAACGTAATTATCATAACACGGACAGTCTCATTGGAACAGCTTTCAGTCCATTGGCATCTAGCAAAGGACAAAACCTGTAACAAGGAAATGCCCAAGAAAATGGAATCCCACAAGCTGCCTCTCATAAGAACAGACCTGGTCGCAAAAAAAACATCACAAGGCCGATGCAATCCTACAATCAGGCTATAGTAATGGACGACCTACAACCAGTATATCCTACGTAATACGGCAAGGGCCGTTCAACGAGACGCCGCCCCATCTTGTCTACATCGCCTCCCTGGCCTATGCCTTCAGGGGGTCCCTACGTCGACACTGCCACCGATAACCCTTCCCATGGTTCACCACGCTAATTTGCATATGTGCCACTCCCGTCTAACGGTGGTCGACGAGTAATTAACTCCGTTGAGTCAGATGAATCGGGTGTGTGTGTGAGTCGGGGGCGAGCCGGGTTTATCAAGGTAGGTTGAGCAGATGGTTGGGGTGGGGTGTGTGTGTGGGGAAGGTGGGGGGGGAAGGTTGTATTTGAGGTGTTACTCAACGTGAGGCACTCCCCTCCTCACTCCCTCTACCCCAAAAACAATGGGTAATGAGTCACGGTTTAGGGGGGAAGGGGGACTGGGGAGATGCGGGGAGGGGGGTAGTAGTAGTATTTCAGAGGTTACTCATCGTGAGACAATCCTGATTCATGGAGTCGACACTCATGAGTGAGGGAGGTGGGTGTGGGCGTAATGGAGGTCGCTTCCAGGAAGGCACACTCGTCTCTGGCAACCACCACTGGATGAAGTCCGGATGATTCACACACGTACACTTCCTTGAAGACACGGAGGGAGGAATGTTCATGGCCGCCGCCCTGAGGATCCCCTAGACGGTCATGCGCGGGGATACGCATGTATACACGTACGATTGTGGATTCTGATTCGCTGACAGGGACCAAGCAGGTGGATCCGCAAACGAAACGTTTACGCCAGTGGATGCAGACGAGCCGCCGAGGCGGGAGAAGCAGTGAGAGTGGCGTTTCCACGGACTCATGAGGCGACGTGATGTGTCATCGGTATGATCTGGTGGACGCTTTGTCGCCTGTGGGGAGGGGAGGTGGTAAGGGGCGAGAAAGTGTGAGAGGTTGGTATAACGTGAATATGAAAGGCAGAGGAAGTGTGTGTGTGTGTGTGTGTGTGTGTGTGTGAGAGAGAGAGAGAGAGAGAGAGAGAGAGAGAGAGAGAGAGAGAGAGAGAGAGAGAGAGAGAGAGAGAGAGAGAGAGAGAGTCAAAACGTTGAAATAATAAGTGAGTAGAGAAAGTGCGATATAGACGATGATGACCCAGAAAGAGAAGGCAGTTTGCAGATAAATACACAGACGAGAAAAAGGGAGCGAAAGGAGACACAAAATAGATGAAAAAGAGCCAAGAAAGAGACGAAGAAGAATACAAAGAATATAATAAAGTATCAATAACCATTTTGTTGGAGAAGAAAAACAAAGAATGAGGAGTAAAAGAGAAAGTCTTTATACCAAACCAAGAGACGACAGGGATAGTAAAGATCAAATAAAGAATCGGCAAAAGACATGTAGGGAAGAAGTGGTAAAAAAAAAAAAAAAACAGGGAGGAGGAGGAGAATGTGCTTAAAGGTAACGCCTTCCGATGCAACACAGGTCGTTACTCATCACTGCAGAGTGAGAAAACTGACCTTTATGGCTGTCAAACCTCTACTTCTCCCTCCGTAAATGGGAAAAAGACAGTCGTCTGGGAGAGGTCATTAGACCGGAGACTGTACAAAAGAGACGATCGTGTAAAAAAAGACGGTAACCCGCAGACATGACACTACTGAGGATCATCAGCAGAAATACACATCCGACCTTAACGATACTTAACGGAGAACAACAACAAACAATGGAGTAAACAAGCATTAGGCATCCGTTAACAGGAGACGAAGCACTGGCATCTGTTTTGCTTCATAACAATCCATTCAAAACCATAATCTCACGACCCTACCATAATCTAAAATATCAGTGCTTGAACTAAGCCAAAGAGGACCGATATTCAGTGGGTTTCGGGACTGCTAGAAGGATTTCATATCCCACTGAACGCAAAAGATCTTTGGAAACAGTTCACAAGTGTTCGATTCAACGACCTCTATATCACAGATCCCCCAGGCAAACTCCGCCTAGTTGGCATATAATGGTGTCCCATTAGTAAAAGGTAATTAGACCACAACTATTAATTAATATACTCGTCGAAGAAAAAAAATATGCATAAGGCTGGGATTAGATGTGTGTTAGTTAATTTATTGGCTACTCCCTCATATACGATCATTAAATCATAAATATTCATGATTTTCTTCTGCACTTCAGAAATGCGTCAGACCAAAGGAATATAAATCTCTACCACAATCTTATTATGTACAACATTTCTTATTCCTGATTCTCGTCTGCTAATAGTTATCTTTCTTGATTCTTTCCTCATTTCTTCTTTCTTTATTCCTTTATTTTCATAGATGTTTATCGCTTATTCATATCTTAACAGTCCATTTCCTTCATAAAAAAAAAAAAGAAGCACTTAGAAATATACCGCGAATTATGCTGAACACTCGTCAATGGACGGAAAGGTGTAAAGTTACCTTAAGGGACATCTCGCTCCAGAGGAGTCCATCATACCTTGCTCCTGAATGGAGTGCAGCCTCGAAGCTGCCGGAGTCGCCACGAGACGGAGTCCTGAGGTAGTATAGATATTTTCTGTCTCACTGTATCCAACGTCCGTCTCATCCGGTCAATTATCTCTCATTCAGGGGTCACACCTCCGTCTTCACTCACACAGGACGCCTCTCTCTCTCTCTCTCTCTCTCTCTCTCTCTACGTCCCCGTGCATAATCTCTCTAGCATTTGTGTCTTTATCGAAGCGTCGTATAAGGAGTTCCCGTTCCATGAGTTATCCTTCTTTCCAGTTTTCGTGCCATAGTATAATCTTTTCCCTACCTCTCTCTTTTTTACTCTATCTCTCTTCGTCTTTCTAATTTCCGTCTGACAATTTTCTTGTCTCTTTAATTTTCGTTTCGCCATTAACGAACGTCAGGTTTTTTCTCCTCCCTCTTCCCTGCTCATATCTCTGGTGCTTCCCTTGGCTCTTTGTTCCATAAGTTAGGGGATTCGCCCAGCAGCTCGTGTCATAATTTAGGTGACTTTGAGAACCTTAATCCCAGAATCCACATTTGTGACCGGGTGCCCGAGCCGAGTTTACACCTGGGTCTTTGGGCCAAGAAAGTCCCTCTCTATGGGTCCGGCAGCGAGGGCGAAAACCCTGCACTCCCGTGCGTCCCTTCGGCTCTTGAATACCTGATATGGCCGACCACGTGGCATCTGCAACTTAGCGGATCAAGGGTCTAAGTATCTTAAACACTTCACAAGGCATTAAGGGCTGTGCTAATCCCCATAAATCCCGACCTCATGTCTCCCGATTATCGCTATAGCATCCTCTTTCCTCACGCGTCAGCAAGGGTGCTTATTGCCAGGGGATGAGAGGGAGGTTTCCGCCCCCAGTGTCCTTACGCCCATTTCGTCTAAATGGGTATAATAGGCTTAGAATAGGAACCCCTTGTAATCAGTTGTTGATAATACCTCCCATGGGAGCGCGGGAGACTGATCCTCCCATGTAGGGAGGGTTTAATGTTTGTTTTGCGCGTTCTGGTGTTTAATGAGATATTAGAAGGAGGAGAAGGGGACCCGTTTTTATGATATAGGGGATCCAACGGGGACTCCCGTGATGAAATAGGGGATCTAGCTGGGACTCCTCTGATGATAAAGGGCAATAGTTTTATTTGGGGAAAACATTTATTTGTGAGTTAGGGTGTTAGGCTTGTCTGCCGATAGTTACGCACTTCCTATATGTAGTTATTTATATATATATATATATATATATATATATATATATATATATATATATATATATATATATATATATATATATATATATATATTCAATCTTACTCCATCTCATCACTACATTTAATCTCAACCCCATGCTCTCTGTGATCTTAAACCTCCCTTTTCCTCCACCTTCGTCAATGTCCACTTGTCCTCGACTTCCCATAAGAAACAACGAAGAATCTCCGCATTCCATTTTCTTCAGCTGCCGCCTCTAAGAACCCCGCACCTCCGCCAAAATCTGCAGCCGCAACCCTTGCATTCGGGTAAGAATGTGCACACGGTCCCCGTGTCACATCTCGGCCGAGGAACAAAGGTGGGCACGCGATCTATTGCTCAAAAGAATGGAATCATTCGTGGTGTTGGCGAGACCATTTATGGGTGATCCAGTTCCTTGCGGGTTCTTAGTAGCCCTTTGTGGCCGTATTTCAGGCGCTGGTGGTGGTCTGCCGCTGTTAGATGGAAACCCTAGTTCGTGCTTAACTACACTTTATGATTAACTATGTGCACAGTATGGGGGAAAATGTTCTCTACTCGTACAGCCCCATTTTCCAGTATTTCGCTATCATACATATATTTTACAATCTTTTTATACAGTCTACATTTCCAGTGTCATCACCTTTTGTGTGTGTGTGTGTGTGTGTGTGTGTGTGTGTGTGTGTGTGTGTGTGTGTAGGTATTTATGTCTATGCATATATGCCATAAGACATGGGATAAGAGTAAGAGCTTCAATATTTCTGAGAGAAACGTGAATTCCAGCCAGGCGTCTAATAACATATCATCTTAACTATGACTCGGCCATTTTTACGAACACCTGTTTGTTATCCTTGACATCTCTATTACGATATTTCCAATTTTCTCCGTTCGGGGTCCCACATAATGTAATCCCGATATAGCAAGAGGTTTTCCAAACTCTTAATTTCCTCTTCTTGTAATATTTCCTTATACCTATATCAGTTCCATTTCTCTATTAAAAGTAATTCTAATTCAGCTGTTCGTCTATACACTAAATTCATGATAAAAGTTTCCCCGTATCAGTAATTTCCCCTTATTTCGCTTCGCGGATGTAGCCGTGTTGCCAGCCTCTCCCATTTTTCTTGAGGGACTTATATTTTTTTCCTTCATTTCGTAATGATATATTCGTAGTAATTCTCTGTCATTATCCTGTGGCTCTCCACTCATCATGGTATTGTCTATTGTCCCCAGCAACACTTGTGCTTCGCTGACTTGTCTTCATTTGGCATTTGTCTTCATTGAGTCCGGAATGGAAATGTAACCAGGGATCTATGATGATGTTCATTCAATCATTATCACACACACACACACACACACACACACACACACACACACACACACACACACACACACACACACACAAACACACGCACAGAGTCACACATAGAGTCACATACACACAGTCACACACACACACACACACACACACACACACACACACACACACTATATATACAGGTGTGTGTGTGTGTGTGTGTGTGTGTGTGTGTGTGTGTGTGTTCTCATTCATCTGGGGATGATCACAGAGGTAACGTTAAACCTTTTATCTTCCTATCTCTTGCTCCTTCTTTTCGTAAGATTCCTATTTACTCCTAGAGTCTTCTAGTATTTACCCCATTCATTTTACCTTTTTTTTCTTTTTTACCTGTCTTGCACTTCAGTGATTATGAGTGGAACGGCAGTAACCTGAGTACAAACAGTTAGCATTAGCAATGCAGGAACAAGCAGACATTTGCATACGATCGAGGCAACAGAAAAAGCCTATTTCCAAATCACAATACGGTAGAGCAGAAGACCCCCCTCCCCCCCCATTCTCAATCTATATATTCCTCCTTAAAACTTTTACCTATAATTTCCCGCTGGGTAATTGATCTAATTTCGTTTTACGAAGTTTATGCATCGGTAATAAATGCCATTAGTGTATCGGTAAGAGAGTGGGGGACGCGTAGATCACAATGTAATTACATAGTTCAGGGTTCGACTACCAGTGCGTGCTTCCAGAACATATCTCCCACCGTAATTTCTTTATTATTGTGATAATGCCTTTGATCACCCTCGCCGCAGCGCAGTCTAAGTGGATGTTCTATACTCCAAGCAATGATAAAGAGAAAATGAGATTAAGGAAAAAAAATACATATACATATATATATATATATATATATATATATATATATATATATATATATATATATATACATGTGTATGTGGGTGGGTTGGGCTTTTTTTCGTCTGTTTCCTTGCACTACTTCGCCAACGCGGGAGACAGCGACTAAGTATAACATAAAATAAAAAAAAACATATATATATATATATATATATATATATATATATATATATATATATATATATATATATATATATATTCTGAAATGTGAAGAGAGACGGTCACGGGAGGGTATAAAAAGATGTGATCCTGTGGTAGCAACACAGTCTACGTAGTAACACAAGATTCTGATTCTGAATCATTCTAAGGGAATTTTTTGATCGCATTCTCCTACGTCACTGTGATTCGAGTCCGGGAAGCGAAAGGGATTAGATGACGTATATCACGTTAGTCAACAGAACAACAGAGTAATGAATCTGTGAAGAGAGTCAAGATTAAGTCCCCAATATTTGATGTCTTTTTCTTTGTAAGGGTATGATTAGTTAATCACTTATATTACCGTGATTTCAAAAGCATTCTTATTTTCTTTGACTGGCTGGCGTTGTTTCCACGCAACGAGTCAATTAAGTAATCTTTCCCATAAGACTAGAATTTCTACCTGTTTCTGCCAAGGATCCCTGACACTTGACCTCAAAAACTGAAGACAGAGCGAGAGGTTAATCAACTGAAGGAGTAGATAGTTCATGGGGAGTTCTAATCACGCTCACGTCTTCAAAGCCTAAGAGATCCACAACTCCTTAACCTATTGCTGAGAACCTTACACTTATACAAAGATATCAAAACACAGACACCACCACCATAACAACAACAAAAAGAAGGACAAAAGCAATGCTAAACGATCAAGAAACATTTAAACCTCCATCATCTAATCGATATACAAAAAAAAAAAAAATAAAGCACACATAAACAATCTAACACCTCAAGAAATTCAAAACCCTTTCCCATACAAACAAAAAAAATATAACTAACAAAAGCATTACAACAAAGAGCAAAACTTAAGAGCCCAAAAAGATCATCATAAACACTTAACAACCACCACGAAAAAAAAAGAAGCAATATCACAAGAGTCTTCATATCCCTCAGCCACCTGCTCAAATCCCAGACAGCTCCTGCTAGCAACCAAGCGACCACTAGACATACCCCATGTAAATGTACTCGCCTTGGAGGCTTCGGTTAAGATATGCGTGGGTTTGGGGCAAGAGCCGGTACGCGCCTTCGGTAACCGGCCATTATCCGGAACGGATGATAATGTGATGGAGATGAGATGGAACCGACCACTAAAGGTATGATGTATTAAGCAAGCGCTGGGAGGACTGTACTCCCTCGAAGCCACGGAAATACAAAGGGTCATGACTCGATGGTGTTGTCTTCGCTGGTGGGGTGTGTTTGGAGTTCGAGGTGGCTGTAGGCGGAAGGTGGAGTGTGTTGCTGCTGCAGGCGGAAAGTGGAGTCATGGAGTGTGTTGGAGTGTGGGCACTGAAGGCTGAAGGTGGAATGTGGATCTTGTATGGAGAAAGGGAGGAAATAACTGAGTGCATTTAAATGTCGTTGTTGTATATGAAGGCCTTCGTCAAGTGATGGGACACTTGAAGATGTAGACAGAGACAATAGACGGCGTTGTGGAAAGAATAATAGGGAGTGAGTAGATACGCTGTAGATGTGTTGATCTGTTGTAGAAGCTTTCCTCTCATATGTCATTATAGTTGAGGCACTACGATGCCAAGTGTGGCGGTAATCCTACTGTAAATGTTATCCGGCAGGCCATAGAATGGTGGTGGAGTCACTGTGGGGAGTGTCTAGTGGTGTTCCCATTGAGAGGGATTTGTACACCGTGGATATGTATGTAGTGATGCGATCTTCATTAACATCGGCAGATCCTGAAGACATCGTACACAAACGTACAACAACTAGGGTCTGTATTGGTATACATGCGATGTGTATATCTGACGGAATATGACTCGGAAAATACGTGGAACTAAAGCCACCAATCAAATGTAAACACATACACTAACAGAAGTCTATAATCATACACCGAAACAGATGTAGAGACGTATTCCCCAAGTATTCATAAAGAAAGAGGTGAATTAACTAAGAGCCTTGGGTTCGACTCCAAGCTGAATATTGTGTGTGTGTGTGTGTGTGTGTGTGTGTGTGTGTGTGTGTGTGTGTGTAAGAAGCATTAAAATCCTGAAAATAATAAAAAAAAGAATCTGATCTCCACTTAAACTCATCACGGATCTTTGTGTCCCGTTGTTTGGCCGGCCGTCTAGGCCATTAAATAGCAGAGCAAACAACCTCCATAGGCCTACTGGCCTTGGCTTCACGCCCGTCACTCGACAGCCTAATTGGCTGCGTCTACAAAATTAATTGCTGTCGAGTAATTGGGAAGAGTTCCGGGGGCCTACGTCAGGACCCTCCTGTGGTCAGGGAGCCTCGACGTGTGGGCCAAAGGTGGATGGCTACGCTTGGCGATCGGATCGTTCTCTCAATTATCTTGTTACCTGTTGTTCCTCGTCCCTGGCGTCACAGGTGATGATGGTGGTGGTGGGGGAATTAGGGAGGAGGAGGAGCAGAGGGTGGGGGGGGGGTAAAGAGGGTGGGGGTTAGGGTTGGGTATATGGCAGGAGGGGGGTAAGGAAATGAATTAAAGAAGGAAAGGGAGTACATGTTCCGTTTTGTGGGAGAGGAGGGGGAAGGATGCGAGCCACATCGATGTAGATGGTCATACGAATATATATATATATATATATATATATATATATATATATATATATATATATATATATATATGAAAGGCGTGTGATGGCCTTCTTAGCAGTTAAACCAATCATCGTTTTGTTCACCCGTTGAGTGTTCATTGACACGGATGTTAATGCCTACCTTATAAAGGCCCTGAGGGGAGGCAGGTACGCGAACATCATTTGCATAAAGCCCCACCAACCTTATATTATGGACCTTAAATAGGAGCATTGTAAGGCGAAGGAAAAGGAACCTGAAGACT
Organism: Panulirus ornatus; assembly: GCF_036320965.1. NCBI lineage: Eukaryota > Metazoa > Arthropoda > Malacostraca > Decapoda > Palinuridae > Panulirus > Panulirus ornatus. The sequence goes on from NC_092275.1 coordinate 15,914,259, forward strand.
AGTATCATTATTTTTTTTTTCCCCCCTGATGGTCTATGGAAGAGAAGGAGAGAGAGACGGAGATCATGGGATAGATACGCTTGGGGTTCGACCCGGAGCTGTGAGGTGTAACAGGTTGGTGATGAAAGGTGAGGACGGACGGGGGTTTTGGGGACTTGTGGCGCTGTGGCGTAGCGGGGTGTTGAGAGGCGGGGACTGGCTCTCGGCAGTACAGCAGGGTGGTGAGGGGTGAGGACCGTGGCTCACCTGTGCTCTAGCAGGGAAGAGAGGGAGAGACAGACAGACAGAATGTATTAGACATCACATGGTTAACACCCAACAGATACAAGGTGTGTGTGTCTGTTCAATACAGGACATACAGAAGTCAGATTAACAGCAAAAGGAATCCGTTTTCTATACACCGATACGATAGAAAGGTAAATGTAAGAAATAAATGTTAGATTTGTTGAGTACGTACTGAAAGTGAAAATCTTAGGGGAAGCATAGAAAGAGATGGATATTCTAGAGACGACCCAAGCTTATTATACTTAAAGAAAGGACACGGTTAAGAGGTGATTTAACACAAGTACTAAAAATTACCAGAAGTTTTGAGTCTCGATCTAAGCAGCGGTTTAAGATGAGGTCGGTCTGATTTCTATTCACAGTAATGGGTATAAACTTCCAAATTACTTTTCTCCAACGGGTCCGACAATATAAAGAATGATCAACGAACAAGAGTTTTTGAAAGTAATTTCAAGATTATATCT